>NW_010107882.1:0-127537 GCF_000699245.1 Pterocles gutturalis
TATATATTCTTTTCCTGCTCTAATTTTCTCCAATGTCTCCTATCAATTTTTCAGCTCTAGTGGTGCTATCAAGAGTGAAAACTCTTAATGTGTGGAAAGTGAGTGGCTGGTTTTTTAAAGGGGCCTCTTGCCTTGCTCAGAACAACTGCATTCAACTCCTAAATCACCATGCTACGTGCCCACCATTGCTCCTGTTGGCAAATAACGCCGGAGGGAAATCGAGATCCTTCCAAAATAGGAGGAGAGTGATGTGGTGGCCTGAAAACAGAAGTGAACTCTTTCCGGAGCAGGAGGGCTAAGTGCTGGCCATTGCATAGGCGGCTGTGATACTTTTCGGCATGTTTGCTGTCATCTAGTTAGGAACATGGGCGTTTTGATCCCAGCTCTGCCACCAGCCACTTTTTGGCCACTGTCAAATTGTGATACTGTGGCACATAGGTAACTGCTGATCACTTATTCATTTGTGTGTATGCAGTAAAGCTTCAGATGTTGACAGTGTCCACCACGATGAATCCTCAATGAGGAGGAAGTGTTTACCCTATAAATATCAGGTAGCTTTTGAAATAAACCACGATGGAAAGCTCAAAAACTTGAGGCCTCAGCGATAACCCAAAGAAATAAGGTGATTTATTGCTGAAGGTTTGAATAATGCTGTTGTAGCAGATCTGATTTCAGAGGCTCCTCTTTTCCCACCATCACTCATGACTCCTGTTTCCACTGCTACTCTGTCGTTCCTGTTCAGCTTTTTCTGTGGTCGGGCTCTAAGTCTCCAACAGTCATTGTATGTTATTCTTGAAGAGTATCGTCTCACATATGTGATTTAGAGCTTGGCTGTGGAAACGGTCGGATTGGCACAAGGGAGAGGACGGTCACTTCCAGCGTGTGTGGAGAGCGGAGCAGAGGGGCGAGTCCACCGAGTGCATCAGAGTTCTGCTGACAGAAGAGCGATGCTGAAGCACTATCTGAACGGACTATTAAAGGGAAGATAGGAGAAGTGAGACTAATTGTTAGGAAGGAAGTAACGGAGACCACAGCAACACAAAGGCTGGGTGGTCCTGAGCTGAGCTCCAGGGGAAGCGTGGCCATTTACACCACGTGAAAACTTCTCCTCTTCTGTGCATGGGAGTATTTGTCACCCTATCAATACTGTTTCAGCTCTCCTGTAAGGTCTTTACTTTTTGTATCTGAAATATCGCCTAGTTTACATTTAAGATTACAGAAGTGTAATCTGTTTCTCACAGTTGTGTTTCAGTCTGCAGCTGGTGTAAGTTAGCAGAGCTCAACTGTCTGCACAGGAGTCACACCATTTGCCGCCACTGAGGCTTTGGCCCTCAGTAAATAAACACCAGCGTATTATTGCACAGATTTGACCTCATTTGTTTTGTTTTCTCCATCTCCTTGACACATCATTGGGCAAATTGTCACTGAAGCAAGGGAGTAGGAGAGGAGATAATTAAATATTACATAAGGATAATAAGGTGTGAGTAGAATTATTTCTATGGTTTAACATGTATGTCTTTTTCAGTAATTTCTTTGCTAGTTGAAAAATATGAGCTCTATGTAATGCCAAATAAACTGTTTGCTGTAGATATTCAAAAGGACCAAGTGCACCTCTTACAGATACTTTGTTGACAGTTAAAAAATGACATATCTATTATTCATGCTGAGCAGGCTGACAGGAGGAATGTTGCCCTAACTTTTGCATGGTAAACGAGGAAAGTGGAAAGCAGTGTAGCTTGTAGAGGCAGTCAGGTTTGTTTAAAGGAGTCTCTGTCTTTTTGGTAGCCTGATTTGTAATATGACTGAGCTGAAACTGGGTAGGCTCAGCCCTACAATGGCAAAACTTCTTTTGATTTCAGCATGACTGTAATTTGGCTTTGTGTATGTGTATTTATGACAAAGGTCCCAGGTACAGAAACCTGCTGCAGACAAGGATTTTATTATTTCCAGAAGTCACTATCTGTAAAGGAATGAGCGATGCTTGGCTTTCTGACAACAAACCTTTGATTTTTAGCGGCTCATCTGCATGAGCTGATAAAACACTTAGCATTGTGAACCCTTTCCTGAAGGGTTGGTTTAGCAGAATTTCATGAGACACATGTAGGAGCATCATCAAGAACAGCGTTTGCAGGTGTTTGGGACTCTTCTCTTACTGGAGCTGGTATGCTGTTTTTTTAAATTCATAAAAATTATGTGTATGAATAAAATAACAGTGTATTGTGAGATACCTGCTTTACACTTGATGATTACACGTTGCTTACTGTTGAAATGTGATATGGGGTTTGTGGACCAAAGGAAACTTGTTTCCTTTTGATGAAGGTTACCTTTAGCAGAGAGCACATCCTGACTCACCTAGAAAGCTGACCAAAACAAAGGGCTCAGTCCTTCAGTTGTTAAGATCAGTGTGATTTTTTTTTTTTCCAGCTGCTCTTCTTTTGCTTTCAAATGCCTTTCCCAGGCCTTTTCTTTAATATTTTCCCAGTTTCTAGGATTTTAGTGCAACGTGTGTAATGCAGAAGTGCATGTCAGTGAGAATGGTTTGATTCAGCCTTGCAGTGTGGAGCAGTAAGGTGCGGGAGACAACCCTAGAAAGTACAGGTAACAGGGAAAAGATGCTGTGTCTGTGGTCAGAGAAGCGGGTACTGCATGTAGGTTTGCTCTGAGTAAAGCTTGAGGTGCATTCAGTCCCTGGCTGGGTGATACTCATCCTCAGAACTCTTGGGACTCTGGTGCAGGGAGCCGGGCAGCAGCTCCCCCTAAAGCGGGTGCTCCTCACAGAGATGATGAGCCTGAGCGTGCCTCAGGGGCCAGAGTCTGTCCTGTGACTTAATGCTGAACAAGCACGTTTGAAAAGAAAATAAATTGGAGCAAATTAGTCCAGCTATCAAACTTTTTATTAGTTTTTCTCACGTTGCTTGCTCCCAAGCATACTTTTGAAACAGTGGTGAAACCTTCACAGTGAGGCATTGAACGTGTGCTGGTGGGGTGGTGTCTGTGGTCCTCTGGGTGAGGGAGAGATCGCTTTGTGACTGCTGCCCCAAGAAGAGAGGGAGGAGAAGCGAGGCTGTAGTACTGCCCAGGTCTGCATCGCTCAGCAGAGCACGGTGGCTCTGAAGGGTGGAACAAGGTGTGCAGGACAAGGGGACTAGCACAGTCTGCGTGCTGAGCCCATCCAGCAGGACTGTATCTTCATCAGACTCGTTGTGTCGGACAATGGCCAAAAGTCACAAGTTGATCGCAAAATATTTCATCACTGCGTGTTTTTTTTTGTGGTGTGGAAGTAGAAGTGCCTAAGGCCTCAGATTTATCTGCTGCTGGTTTCTCAAGAAAACGAAGCCTAGATTTATCTGTATAAGGAAATTAATTTTGTTCAAGAGAGAATTTGAAGCAGAATGCAGAAATTGTTCTGGAATAAGGCAGAATATTTAGATCAGCTCCATACCCTGTGATAAATAGATCAACAAGGTGGACAATTTCTTGAATAAATTGTCCAGAGATGTCTAAATTATTTGCAGGGTAATTTTCACCTGATCCTGAGGAATGTGAGGCCAAATTTCGTCTGGCTATATTGCATTCTTTTCCAGAGCCAGAAATAGGATCTCAGCTGTTATAAATTGATTAATGAAGGTATTGTTATTTAGACCAGACCCTTAGGCTTGTAATGCTTAAGTTTTAGCATAAATGACCAAACAGAGCCATTCTTTAGAAGGTATAGCTTTAAAAGCCATTTGTCTAGTTCAGAAGCAGAAAATATAATGACTTCCATTGTTTCAGGTCTTTTTATTGTCTGCATTTCCTCCCAAAATGACCGTGCCTGATTCACTTTTTTTTTTTTTCCCCCCCTGAACCTGTGTGGCATCATATTAACATGGCACATGAAGATCCTGAGGTGAAAATAAATCCACAAAGATAAATATCAAACTTTGAGATGCTGTTCCATGTAACTGAATGTTTATCTGAACTTCACACACGGCATCCAGTTAGATAATTTGCCCACAAGGCAAGTTTGTTTCATTTTTCACAATGTTCTGCTACTTGAGATTATTTATTCACTGCAGCAGAGCTATGGACTGGCCTGATTAGTTAAGCAAGCACTGTGAGGGTAGATACTGCAGTCCTATCTTTCATGGAAAACTTCGGAGTGAGCAGCAATGAACTATCTCCCAGTGCATCATCTTCCAGGATGGGCTAGAAAAACTGGTGAGGGTGCAGCTGCGGAGGTAAGAGGAGAGCCCTCGCTTGTGGAAACGTCTTTTCCCTCTGATCCCTTCTGCTTGCCCTGTAATAACCTTATGCCAATAGTCCGGAAATCTTGATATATTTTTTAAAAAAACAAAAGAGAAAAAAGTCAAGAAGAAGGTGAATCTATCTGTAGTTACCTTCCTGGCTGTATGTTTAATTACCAAAATAGAGAGATGAGGTATTTATTCCTCCAATAAGCACAAAAACCTTATTTCAGGTTTCTAAACTGAAATTTAATAATTAGTATTATAATAGACATTTTGTTACACTTAAGAATCATTCTTGCATGAATGTGTTTGACAAGGGAAGCAGAGCTCATGTGCTGCATTAATTGTAATATGTCTTGAAAGTCACTGTCACGGGAGTTCTGTTCCTCTCCACCTTTGTGTGTATGAAGTTAAATTGCCCACTAAAAATTTAGCAAACTTAAACTGCAGCCAAAGAAAACATCTGCTTTGGACATGACTGACTTTATTTTCTAGCAGGAGGGCTCCATATATCAGTGCCTTGCCTTGTCTAATTTCATTAATGTGATCTTGTGTCCATCCTGTGGCAGTTTAATAGCCATTATTTGTGGCCTCCATCAAATAAAGCATTGACCATAAATCCAACTTCACGTAAATGAAGATATAAATGTCAATCTGCATTACTGTGTAATATTTATTATTTTAATTAAAGGAAACTGATTGTGACATTTATTAGATCACAAGTTCCTTGTTAATGGCAACGAATAGCAAAAAAATTTGCTTATTTTAGAATAGAAAAAAAAGTCACTAATTTTATATGATTTTTAGAATTTTCCCAATGTTATTGTCTTAGGTTGTCAGAGTTCAGGATCTGTGTGTGGTACAAAATGTTTGTGCTTCTTTTTAGGACTTTAACTAGTTAATGATGCCAAACGTGGCATGTACTGCAGAAATATCAAGGAACAAATGTATATAGGAAGGTGGATGCACTGCTTTTGTTAGTCACTTCTTAACACGAGTATTTACATTTAACTGAGCCAGCTTTTTTTATTCTGCTTTAAGGAGCAGGAATTATCCAATCTAAAGTCAGATATTCTAGTTTTATGCCAGTAGTACTTAGATTTTCTTCCATGGGGGGATAATACAGTCTGTAGCTTAAATGATTTAATTTCCAAAGTATTGTGAAAAATACAGAAAATCTATAATTTTAAAATACTGAAGACCAATCCTGTGTAATTTAGTCCCAAAGAGAGAAATCCATTACAAATTAGAGACTGTTCTTATTTATTCTCCTTTGGTTATTTTGTTCATTGTGCTTTTAATGTACAAAAAGAACACTACAGGTTATTTGCATTAGATACTGGAAAAATTCCATGCTCTTGATGCTGGCAAAATTCCTTAATCTGGCAAGTCTCACATGCCAGTGAGAAGTGTAAGCATGAAGGTTTGATATCTGCTACATTTCTTCACTTGCAGGGAGTCAGATTTTATCAAAACTGAATTTACAGCAGCCTATTTAGAGTAAGAACAGCCTTTGTACGTCAAAGAGAGGTCATCAGCTTCTTACCAAATAGACTACTCAGAAAAAGAATGTGGATGATGGAGATGTTAAATTTTATTTATGAAACCAAAGGACTGACTTACAGTTTATAATTTTATACCAGAAAATGTTGATCCTGATCCTGTTGCTAATGAATTCGGTGGCAAAACTCCAATTAACTCCATTGGAAGTGCGGAAACTTAGGAAATCAGAATTAAAAAGAGATTTCATCTTTCTTTATGTAAAATTCATTTGTATCTGTGTTTTTGGCAATGATTCCTTGAAAATGAATGGAAACATTCACACTGACTTAAAGGGAGGTTGTTTCAGATCTTTAAGCATCAGGCTGTCTTCAGAGCAGTTTCAAAATGTTTTCTACAGAACTCTAGGATTTTTCACGAAGGTTTTTAAGCAGGAAAACACAAAACCATCTGAATTTCAGATCACTTTTAACTAATAATGTTTAAAGTGTATTTGTAACAAAGCTGATCTTGAGACTCCTGCCTGTATCAAATCCTATTGCTCAACTCTAATTTAATTCCATGAAAGAGGAGAAAATACTGCTCCGGAGTTTATCCTTTTGGTCAGTGTTAACTATGTATATTCATAGCACTCTTTAAGTAATTACTAGATATTATTTTTTTCAAGCTGAGTGCCCAGCATTATATGGCATGACATAGAAGAAAAAGATTTAGCAACAGCAAAGCTGAGAAGCTGGTACGGAAGAGAGAATGGAATCAGAATAAAAGACAGCGCTTCACGTTTTTCAGGTGCTGCTCTCCTGTGTTTATTTCAAGGCTTGTGTCCTGCAATGAAATTACCAAGGAAATGCTTTTTCCTTTACCAAAAATCTAAAAGCAAATGAAGTGAAGCCAAGAATGCTTCTGAAGTGGAGTCCCACTTTTAAGTTAGCAGTTGTATTTCAGTATTTTTTTTTTCAGCAAATACTTAAAACTTTTTTTCCATGATTTTGCGTGCAACTGTGTAGATACAGAACCATGTAAAACTTCTGTATTCCTCCTGAGTTTACTGTGATGTATTTTTTCTTAATTTCCTCTTTGTTCATAAAAACAATCTGTGCTTGTATAGATTTATAGTATTTTCTTTAAGCCTTTCTAGTAGCTAAAACAGATAGATCTTGGACTTGTGTTCATTTCCTCTGAGCAAAACACTTTCTGTGTTGCAACAAGGAGGTGAAAACATTATTCTTTCTTTTCACTCTTGAGGTGGAATGAGAATTAGCAGTGTCGAGGTAACCACTGACAGTATGCTCCATTTATTATTGCCTTCAAACCTGGTCTTACACTCCCTGTAGCTCAGAAGCCTGGGAGAGTTTTGTATATACACTGTGAGAAAAATAATTTCTTCTCCAAATGCTGGTCCTGACAACGAACTTTTATGTTCCAGCATCTCCTGTGATGCCTCATCGGAGTATTGCAGCACTATACCAGAGTCCTTTGCTCCAGAGTCTTGCTGGCTGTCAGATAAACCTTTATCCTTTTTATCCTTTTATTTTATTACCTTTTATCCTTTTTAAAGTGACCTCACTTTGAATGTGCTGGGATAGCCGTACTTTGTAACGGGGTTGGTTGGTCTCGTTCAAACCTTGTAACACAAAGTAAATTCACTTCCAGAGTTGTATTTTTGATATTCAGTCATTTGCTAGAGAAGATATTTCTTTTGTCATTGTGCACAAAACTGAATTCTGAAATGTTCTGAGAAGCTGTCACTGATTACATTTATGTTCGTTCTTATATGTTGACTGCCATGACTTCCTGAAACTCTCCTAGCCATCTTGGGTTTCAAGTCCATTTCTGTGTCGGAGTAGGTTGTGTAACTCTGATACCAAAGTGATTTTGAAGGGTTCTGTAAATACTTAGCCTTTTATTCTAGAGACCGAGAGTAGTCTATTCCATCTGTAAGTCTTACCACAGTCTTCAGTAATTCTGACTTCTTGATTCCTTGTTCTAACATGATTTTAATTTCCTTCTGTGTTTGTTCTTCCCCTGGGAAATTAATCCACGTTCTGACATGTTAATTCTGATTTCTTGATTCCTAACAAGAACACTAACATGATTTTAATTTCCTTCTGTGTTTGTTCTTCCCCTGGGAAATTAATCCACGTTCTGACATGTGTTCTCTATCTTCTTTGTTCAGTCTGTGAGGCAAAGAGCTGATGTTCTTAGCAGTGGCTATACCTCATGCCAATAAACTATACTTTTTGCTGCTTTAAAGCATTGTCTTTTCTTGGTTTTTGCTGATATACCTTGAAAGTAAACAAACCCTGCCGCTTTCCAAAAAAGTGGGGTTTGTTTGTTTGTTTTTCTTCTTGTGCTCTCTTCAGTCTTCTCTCAGATTTCTACTTCTCTGCTGTGACCTGATCCATCCAACTCCTTCCAAAAGCTGATTGCCCCTCTGCTTCCACGTGCATCTTTCCTCTGCAACGTGTGAAGGTGTCTGGCCTTCTAAGCTCATTTTCTGAAGTGTCATTGATTGGTTCTGTTACTTTGGGCAAGTCACTTAATCTCACTGTGGTGCAGTTTATCCACTATAAAATAAGTCTAATAATCCTTGCCCGCTTTGCTGAGCCCCGAATCTTGTTTGCCTTCTTTACATGTGCAGTCCTAAGGGTATTATAAAGCTTCAATTATTAATGTTTGGAAAGTGCTTTGAGATCTTTGGATGGAAATCCCTGTATAATCATATTTAGCACTTAGCATTTCACAGCACAGTGCAGACGCTACGTAATCCCCAGAATACTCCTGTGAGACAGAATTACCTGTCAATACAATTATTATCCTCACTTTACTGGATAGTGAGGCAGAAAGATTAGGACCTAATCCTGCTTCTCTTCAACTAGGTGGGAGGTGTTCCCCTGACTTCAGGAGCTGGAAGAAGTCTTCTGTGACACATCAAGTGTGGAGCTCAGTCTGGGATGCCAACCCACACTCAGCCTCATGGACCCTCCTTTCTCTCTGTAGTAGAGTTTGGTTTTTTCTGGTCGTGTTATCTAGACTTTCTTGCATGATTTATTTTTAATCTTCCTCTTTACTATTCTGTTTTGGTTGCCTTATATATTATCTTTTTTTTGATAACTTTCCAAGTCACAGCATATTTACTTTCTGATGCTGCATGTAACCCTGGGCACTATATAATCCATTAATTTTTCCACATCACTTTTGCAATTCTGTTCCTTCACTGATTTGTCCAGTCTAGTTCTTTTTTAATCCAGCCTCCTTTTTAGCAACTTTGTTCTTCTGCTGGACACGTTATTGCGAATGGAACTGCCGTTTACTGGAACACTGCTTCTACGTAACTGACCTTGTCAAATTCCTACTCAAGAGAAATTTTAGACCAGTTTTCTTATTGTAACTGTTGTACATAGTACTTTGTTGTGGTTATAATAATTTAATGGCTGGGATTATGCTAAGCTGCCCTTTATTTCTCATAGTTATTTTAGTCTGTTCCAATATTAAACAAAGTAGACCTGCCTCATACTGTGGACACTCAGGATCCACAGTCTTCCCATTGAAATGCTAACCAAAGCAGTGCTATGAAAAGATTGCATGAACAAGTCTTTAAAATCTGAATAAAAATTATTTTAAGAAATCTCTAATGTGAAGGAGAGTTTGGATGACAGACCATGGTGAGTTAATTCTTCCCATAAATAAGTTGAATTCTAAAACTTATTTGTCAAAGAAAAGTTGCAAACATGTAAGAGAAGAAATTCCTCCCTAATATCAGTTGCTGACCGTACTATCACAGGATCACCAAAATGAGCAGAATCTATCAGAAAATAATGAGACAAACAATTTCTCTTTTGTCCCATTGATGGTGTTTCTGTACATGTTAGTTGGCTTTGCTCAAGGGACCACTTTGGTGTACGCGGCAGTTCAGTATAGGTAAAGATGTGGCCATCCATCCTGAGTCGTTTCTGAAGCCACTCTCACAATTCTGAGTAAAGAGGCTCTCAAGGAACCTGATCCTGGTGTCTGTGGAAGAGCATTCAAGGCTGGGGCTTGGCCACAGCTGCTGTTGGTCACTCGCCTTTCTTCAGCTGAGGAGCTTTGGAAGCCCCTCTTCCATCCGACCTCTGCACAGTGCTGGAAAAGGTATTTGGATGGAAGGCAGGTTATGCACTGCCATGGGCTCTCAGGGGCCAATAATACCTCTGGCAAAAGCAGTATTAAGCTAATTAAAAGCCAGCAGCCGTAGCACTGTATTTCTAGCAATTTCGTTGCTTGAAACAGCTATTATTGAGCATTAAAGATAAAATCAATTCTATAAACAGAGTTTTGTAGTAATGTGACAATGACCTATAAAGTGACAATCTGACATTAATTTTTAAGGATCATATATCCGCGTGTGCTGTCATTGTAGAGCAAGTAACATGACTGGAAGTAGACCTATGCATTTTGAGAATGCATTTACAGTTTAACATGCTGTTACAAATGTAAGGAGGCTCCTTCTCTCTCCCTCTAATTTTTTTCACCAGCTTGACAGTTTTTCAAACATATTCACTGTCAGCCCTAACAACCTGTCAACAACTGCCATTATGTGAAAATTGCAAAGACTTGCTTGAGCACTGTGAAAACTGACAGACATGCCACAAGGATAAGTTCCTCAGAAACAGAGGGCTAAAACTTTTGAAAGGTGCTCCAGCCCTTCCAAGGCAAAATGAACAGTCAGATATCAGGGGAAAAAACCATACACTTGTCACATCTGATATCTATTTCTTTTCCCCTCAAATTGAGGTGTATGTGAAAGAATAAAACATAGATTAGGACAAACTGTGCAACTTACTGGAGTTGGTGCAATTTTCCTCACTGTCAGGCATATATGCGAGAAAAGCCAAATTTATCCTCTGTGTAAAGCCTGTGTGGCTAGTACAAATCCTGGGGAACATGGATAAAATTCACCCTTGTAGAAAATCTTCTATAAATGAAATGTTCTTTTTTTTTTTTTTTTTTTCCTCTGGGGCTTACTGTAATTGAGATTATTTTTTTTTTAATGTTCACTAGAATATTGTGCTCAGAAGTGATCCTGCAGTGTGCTGAGCACCTTATAGGGCTCATTATCTTATTCTGTGCGCAAGTGTTTAACAGCTGCAATTCTGCTGACACCCATGAATTTACTACCTTCTGAAACTGGTACAATGGAGAGCATCTGTTTCCCATTGAAATAAAATGGTCTGATTAGGTTTGTGGGGGAAGAATAAATAAGGATGATCCTTAGTTGTATAGGTCAGCGTTAGGTTATATCCATTCTGTACACCTGTGCATCGTGTGTGAGTAGCAACGTGTACCCAGCAAAATCTTCAGGAATTCTGCTCTCTGAACATCTCAGACCAAGGTGGCATCTGAATTCTTTAGTAAAGACAGTTACTGGCACTGGGAGATGTTCAGGATAGCTAAACAGCCAGGAAAATTCTGATTCTCAGTGTGTGCACCACTCCTCGAGTAGCAATGTGTACCCAGCAAAATCTTCATTAATTCTGCTCTCTGAACATCTCAGGGCAAGGTGGCATCTGAATTCTTTAGTAGACAGTTACTGGGACTGGGAGATGTTCAGGATAGCTAAACAGCCAGGAAAATTCTGATTCTCAGTGTGTGCACCACTCCTCTGATGGGTGTAACTGCTGGGCTCTCAGGTCATATCACTGTTACATCTCCTCATTTGAAGCCCCATGTGACTTTAGTAGAAAGGCTGTGAACTGAACTTAATTAGAAAATTCATGTACAGGTATCTTTGAAACATGCCCCATGGTGCTGAGTTGCTGGAAGAGTTCTAAATCCTAAACATTCTCCATTTTTGTTATTTACCATTGGACCCATGGGAACATGGGTTGTCATTTGGTTTTATACTTGTGAGCTACACAAGGAAAGGGTATCTTTTGGTTTAATGTTTATCTGGTGGTCTAATCTTGGGTCACAGATGAGCTTAAAGCTTCAGTGATACTTGTCTAACTGAGTCAAATTTGTGGCAGCCTGTTGCAAGATTGTGGTGAGATCTGAAAAAACACTCAAGATGGTCATCTAATCCTTTGGCTGCAAGGAGTTACCTTTTGTCTTTTCCCTTGATTTCACTGTTGTTCTTGAGATGGAGATTGTTCAGGTAACACCGTTAGCTGAAATAGGATCTGTTTTTTATTAAACAGGAGACTGACTGTGTATTTTGAGTGTCTTTCAGTACATGTGGGAATATGTAAGTTTATAAATCACAGAAAGAAAACACCATAACACTTCAATAAAACATCCTGCTCTAGAGTGTCTGGGACAGAGAACATGAGTGTTTCACTACTGTCATGGAATCTAATAAGTTACTTGGAAGACAAAGTGCTGGTAATTTCTTGTTCTAATGTCTAACATTCTTAGCCAGGATTCTCATCTAGGGCTACTACCTAAAGGCAAAGGACCTGATGCTTCAGAATAATGTCCCTTCTTTGGGAAGTACTCAGTATTGCCCTGTATCAGGAACATTCTTGTTCTTGCTGTTCAGCATCACAGAAAGTGATTGCAAATATGTAAAAAAACTTCCTTGACCATCACGTAATCAACTCAAAGTACTTTCCTCCTAACCCACGCTTCTTTCTGACCAATTTCTGTGGTCTTGTATTCATGGTGACTTGCTCGATCCACGCAAAAATCCCATAAAAATCTCAGAATTCTTGTAAATTAACTCCAGGGTACCAAGACCTGGCTAGGACCAGAAAAGGACTAATATGCATTTCCTGCAAGGACTTTCATTTGCTGAGGACAGGTTTCAGTTGTCCATCTTCACACGTCTGTGAAGAAATATTGATTCCAAGGATTCCAGAGACATTTGATGGTTTCAGGAAGGAAGGCTCATGTTTTTTTCATCCACCACCATTCCAGTTCATCTTTTTTAAACCCTGCTGTGACTCTGGAGTTCAGGCACCAAGCGTTACTTGTCTGCCTCAGCCAGTCACTTTTGACATCAAGTGTACTTGATCTGGGGCTGGTAGTTTACTTCAAACATTGTTTATATGAATGGGTCTGGCAGCTGGGAGACTGCAAAAAAAGTGCATGAACAGTGATTCTTGTTTTCTGTCTTCAAAACAGATCTATTGTACTGTTTCTGCTGGCTGTTTTGAAGAGTCTTGACTTTGAAGCTGGAGAGAAATCATTATCTAAGTCGCATTCATTTAAAGTTGAGGCCAGTGGTCTCATAAGTGATCACTCACATTAGCCTTATGAACCTTCTCCATGGATGGGTGAGAAGAATATTGCTTTATTGTAAGGTGATTTAAATAAGAAAAAAAAAAATCTGTGCACTGTGAATGCACACAGTATATTACATTTATTTATACATTATGCATCCCAACTTCTGTAATTTGATTATATATCACAGCTGTTTCTTTTCTCTCTTGAACTCCTTTAGCTTGTGACATGCTCTGCTGTCATTCCCACATTCTAATATTTTCACTATTGAAAATACCATAATTTTTCTCATTGTCATGTATTTGATAAATTTTGTCCTGTCTTAGAGCTTAAACTCAGAAATTGAACTATCTTGATTTTATTTTTTTTTAAGAAATGACAACTCATGTTTATCTGATTTTTAAACTTATGCAGCAGGTCTTTCTCTAAGACTCAGATCTCACCTAAAGCTTTTTCCTAAGGGTCTAACTGTCTTAGTTCAATTTCTGAGTTTAAGCTCTATCTTGATTTTATTTTGTTTTAAGAAATGACAACTCATGTTTATCTGATTTTTAAACTTATGCAGCAGGTCTTTCTCTAAGACTCAGATCTCACCTAAAGCTTTTTCCTAAGGGTCTAAAAATGCCTTTCAAAAAAAGGTAAATGTGGTTGTCTCTATTTAACCCGGGGAAGACTGTGACACTGAGATGAGTGCTTTGCTTAGAGAGAGAAAGTGGATCAGAGGAAACACAGGCACAGAATCAGCAAGTGTAATATTATTCAGCCGCGTGTGAGGACCATTACAGGGGGAAGTTTCTGTGCTAAAATCCCATTGAGATGTGGACCATAAACTGGTCATTTTAGCTGGAAAACTCTTCCCTTCTGGGATTTAAATGGAGCAATTCAGTAGTGAAGGTCAAAGCAACGCTAGATTTGGGTGGACAGCCAGGGCAGAGGGCAAGACCAGAGCAGCAGTGGAAAGGGATGAGGTGGAAAGGATGTGGTCGTGTTAATTCAGCCTCACACAAGCAGCACAAGGAGATTTATAGGAGTGTTTTTGAAAGGGACAAGTGCGTATGATAAATGGGGTAAGTCAATGACAATTTGTGAAATTAAACCTTTGTGACATAGTCTATCACTGATTTCCTCTTGCTTTATTTGGATGATTTTCCGGTAGCAGTAAGAGGGATCAAATGCTGACCAACCCCCATTTCTGAATTACTAATTTAGGAAAGTAACATAAGAATTGGGCTGCAGTGTGTGAATCATCCCAGATAAAGGTCAGAAATTGCTGCCCTATTCTCTCTTCATTTTAGCTAAAGATACTCTAGCTTTTTAGAAACAGTTAGCTAATAACTTTCTTAATGTGTAAGAAGCCCTGATAAAATTGTGAAAATGTGAGAAAGCAGCAGAAACAATCTAGCAAATGAAATGAGTGACTGGAGGCAGTTGTAGCTTTGGGAGAGCTGCTGCCCTGGCAGAGCCAGCAGTGCCTGCAGCCCCCGTCATTTTGGGTGCCATCTGTAGGAAAATGCAGACAAGGCACTGCAAAGAGGAACAGAAGAACAGAAACTGGTGCCAGTTTCCCAGGACCCCGCTGCAGGTCAGACCACACAAGGGTCCTGGTCCCAGCACCTCTTCCCATGGCCGTTCCTTCCCTCCATGGTGATGGCTCACAGCCTGCCCTGTGTACTGAGGCAAAGCCTCTGAGGCTGTGCAGCAGCTCTCACTCAGATCTAGGGGGTAGGATTTGTCAGGGGTATGATTCAGCCTGTCTTGACTGAGGACTGCATGCGGAGTAGTGTGAATGCATCTGCCTTAGAGTGCTACACTGCTCTGTCAAGCTGTTAAACATAAGCAGTGTTTGGGTAGAATCAATGGAGATACTGATGCTGGTGAAATAATAAACACTATCCCTCCTCAGTTTTGTTGATTGCATATCGTGCCTCTCAGCTGGGAGGAAAACTCTACACAGCATTCTGTTTTTGATTTATTTCTTTTTATGGGTTATTATACTATGTGGAAGTTTTGGAAAACAAAAAATCAAAAAATGTATCATAAAGCAAAAGACTTTCCCCTGAAGAATTTTATATTCTGTATCAGCCAGATACAAACCATCAGGATCAAAAGCAAGAAGCCCTGGAGATACTTAGATAGTGAAGACTTTCTGAAGGAAAAGCAGGAGATTTTGGTGAAAGAGGAGGATGGCTTTTTGGCTCAGAAAAACTTCTCAAGGTTTTGGTGGAACATCTCAGACAAGTTAAGGCAGATGTTGTGTGTGACCCACTTCTTGCTGCTGCGTGCAGAGACGACTACTAATCTTGTGGAGCAATTGCCTTGGTTTCAGTATCTCTCAGTGATGAATTTCCAAAGAAATAGTCTGGGCTTTATGCTGTTGTACTAACAGTTTTTGACTCACTAGATGAAGGCCATTAAATCATGCATGAGATGTGCATTTTACCCAGTTTGAACTGTCCACACTAATGGAAGCACTAATGTTAGATGAATGGTGTCTTTGAACTAATGGGATTCTTAACTGGCAAGCAATACACTGCCGGTGTGAACATGCAGGAAACCTGAATACATAGCTACGTCGTGAAAATGGGTGGTGGTGTGTACGTAGAGGGGGAACTTGTGTGCTGGAAACCAAATAACTACAAGTTACTCTTAAACACGTAAACAAATTATATGAACAGCCACATCCTGGTTTGTTTGAATGGACGCAGAACTATCAGAGTGTACCGTAGGTAGAGGTAAGGTTTGTCTGCCTCAAACTGTGGTATGCTGCCAAGAAATGAAATCTCAGGATCTCCTACCTTGAGATCAAGCAGGAGACAGGGTCTGACCGAGCCCTGGAGACCTCAGTACTCAAAGACACTTATTTATATGCCATACAAAAGGAGTTTTTTTGGGCTTTGAGGGACTCTGCTGGCTCAGCCCATATGGCGAATGGCAGCCTTTTGTTTGTGAACAACAACAAAAGTTATTCCAATGCTCAGAAGCATATTGGACAGCAAGGCCATTGGAGGAAGCCCAGTATGCTGTTAAACAGCTGCTGGACCCCTGTTTACAGGAGAGTGATGAGATGAAGAGTGGTTTTGCATTTTCCTCTAGATGTGTGCCGTTTCAGGGTTTCCGCAGACAGCTTGAAATCTGCCGTGTGGTTTGTTTGACAGGCTCCCCTGTTCCGCTGACCGCAGTTGTGGGCATTTTGGGTCTGTGTATATCTCGGCTTTTTTTCCTTGCACGCGTGACCTGTGAGGTCCCTGCGTGAGACCAGATGTGTTTCTTGTGCAAGTCCCCTGAGCAAACTGAAAAAACACACCTGGGAACCCTTTAATACTTGTGAGAGCTCCTGCGCCCTCCTTCCCTTCCGTTACTGCAAGGATTTCACGTGGAGGGAAGAGAATCAGAAGAGCAAATGTCAGCTTAAACTGTTTTTGGACTTCTCCTTGCTGTCCTCTTCAGAGCAGGTCTGGGTGAACAGGACAGGGCAGAGAGAGGGATCGTTACAGGTGTGTCTGCCCCTTAGTTTGGAGCAGCTTGTAGATTGAGAAACTGGGGCTTTCCCGCAGTTTTAGGGCTGTTTCCAAAGGCAGGTGTTGATTCCATTGAGTCTGGTGACCATAGACATTTGCTCCAGCTGAAGTGACTGGGAGTGTTGTTATTTGTACTGACAGAGACAGGGTGGTTGTTCTAGTTAGTCCAGGTATGATTATGGTTGGTTGTAACTGTGGCTAATCCTATACAGTAAAGGCTATAGTTCATTTACCAATAACATTATAAACGTGGATTTAAAAAAAACAATATTTTTGTAATTGTTGGGAGAATTTTAGTATATTTTTTATTTATGAGATTTCATCTTGAACCACTCAAGTTAGAAGCGTATTTCATTAGTAAAGGAAAGCTGCAATTCTCAGCTGTAGCAGGACTCCAGGAGCTAAAGCTTTAAGAATCATCCTGGATGGCATAATCCCCCCAGCAGGTATGGGAATCACTGGGGAAGTCCTTGGTGTGTGTGCTTGCTTCATTCCGTCTCCCTTCCTGTTTTTTTAGTAACAACAGTATAGTCTTTTGTGCTTTGTTGTTAGAAAAATCTCAATTTGATTGATTATTTTAATAAACAGAATCCTTAAAAGTAACACCTTCATGCACAATGACTTGTTCTGGGGTCCTGACGTTAAAAGAAGCCCATGCCTGTGTCAGCCAGTGATAAAAGCCCTCTCCCTACGCGGTACTTCCCCAGTTGAACCAGTTTTTCCAAGTAGATTATTCCTTTTGTTTCTTTACATTATTGGGCTTGTGTTTGTGAGATACTTCTTGAATATTTGGGGGGGTTTCCTGTCTTTTTTAAATTTTTTTCCCCCCTGTATCTTTGCTTCTAACAGGTGAGAGGTAATTCTCAGAAATGTGGTAACTTTGATTACTTGATTTTCAGAGATATCCAGCTCCCAGTGCTGCTTAAATTTCCCACAGAGGAGACTTTATTGCTCATGCCTTAGGAAGGCTGGGAGGGGACAGGTCAGACATACAAGACAGAGAGTTTTAAAAAAGAACTTCCCAAGAAGATTGTCTGGGTGATTCCTGTAAGATCTCCTGCATGGTTCAGAAGGGACAGGTACTAATACATGTCTGAGTTTTCATGTTCACTGATTTTCAGAAGCTCTGAGGAATAACACTTTTAAAATACGTGATTTCAGGACTGGAGCCCTTGCTATCCTTCAGTGGAGCTTTTTACCCTGATTCCTCAAATTACTTTGAAAAAAGTGTTTATAACATAAGTATATACAAATCAGCCTTTATCAGTGTATCAAGGTGTCAGCTTTTAGTGTTGTTGTTTAGCTAATCAAGACCTCTAAAGACAATTTCTAAAATAACGTTCTCATTTTAGGGGTAAAAATGGCAGAGCAAAATAAAATAGTTTCTATTTTCCCAGTATCTTTGGACTGTAAAAAGCAGGACTCCAAAGGGAGATTGCAAAGGTCATGGAAACAGTTAAACCACAGTTTAAAACAGCAGTCGCGCTCTCCTTATTCTGTTTTTCTAACCTTGTATGTGCACTTATTTTTTCAGCTGCTTTGCTTTAGAATCCCTGAGATAAATAAGAGGTATAGTAATATCCCTGCTATTGAAACAGTATCAGCAAATAACCTGTGTGAGCCCAATTCTTTCCTTGTAGAGAGTCCTAGGTTCAGAGGGTAGCAGCTTCATGCAGCTCTGTCACTCATAACAGCAGTTTGCACTTGGATGCACCTAGAAAGATGGAATCTCCATCTGAGGCGAGATCCTGTTTGGGCCTGAAAACAACACATTTTTCCCCCCCACTTTGGGAATCTCTGTGGTTTGGGTAAAGAAAGCAGATGCAAAGCGCTCTGATGACCAACAACTGGAGAAGTGACCAAAAAAAAAAAAAATTAAATACAAGGATGCTGTGCTTATCACAGCAACGACAGAACTAAGTTTTGGAGGGTGCACTGGGTTTTATTGATATCAGTGGACAGACCTGGGTTTAAATAGATTTTTTGAATTACTTGCTTTATTGACAGGCTGTCATAGTGGAAAGGGGAAAATAGAGAACTGTTGTTAACAGCAGCAAGCCTAAATAAATTGCTGCCGTGCTGTGGGCCAATACTACCGATTTGTTGCTTGCAGTAGATTCTTGAAAAGGTGTGGAAGGGAAATAAAATCCTGTATGATTTGTCTAAACTTTGGGACCAGGCAGATCATGGACTTGTGGAGTTCACTGCAGACATTTATAGGAAAGAGATTGTTGTATGGCTCTGGGAGGGTGTAGGGGATGCTCTGTCAACACCTGTGAGAACAAGGTCTCTGCTACAAGGAACTTAAGTTTCGGTCAAGACTTTAGATGACAGACAGGATGTGCATATGAAGTGTTAACAGTGTATGAGTGGGTAGTTGGGAAGAAAAGAGTGGAAGTAATGGATAGAGAAGTGGCCCAGAAGGAAGAAAAGTATGGAATTTCCTCAGCAAACGCATGCAGTGATCATGAAGAAAGAGGTGGTTCTGGTTTTGTTGGCTTCCTGCATGCCTCGCAGAAGAACCGAGCTTTCTGAAGGAATTTGAATAAGACTTTGAGAGTCTACAGGCAAGTTCAGGAATGATTTTCCATGCAGAATAACACCTGCTCAGTGGAGGGAATATGAGAAGACAGAGTTGGCTTTATTTGGCACATAATATACAGGAGCTGTGCAAGAAGTAGGAATCAATGAAGTTTTCCAAGTATTGCAATAAACAGTTGTATGTCTACTAGCAGCATTACCACTATGCCTGGAGAACAAAAAGAACAATTCTGCTGTCAGTGTTCTGTAGCTCCGGTAATCAAGGAATGCCAAAAATTAGAAATGAAACGGTCTATTAGTTCATCTCCCCTATAAAGGGATCTTGCTTTTGTTATGTATTACGGCAATTAGCTTGCTTGCAAGGGGAGGAAGTATGGAACAGAAGAGATTTGAAATAGTGATGGAGAGCCCAGAGTGGGGAGGATGAGACTGCAACAGAGGATTATCAGGACTGAGAGCAATGGTTTAGTACTTTCCACCTCCAAAACATTGCATAGATATTAACCAATTAATCTGCACAAATGAGCCATGAAAATGATCACTGACTTTGTTGAAGTCCAAACACAGTGAAATCATGTTTCAGATTTAGCACTTAACGTTCCCAGTGTTACGGGTTAGACAGGAGAGGGAGAGGTTGAGATTTCAGAGCTGCTGCCTCTAGGTGAGTATCCAAAACCACCATTCCATTGCCCAGGGGTGTGTGGCTGGAAGATCCTTTCATAGATTTAAAGGCAGCAAGGACTGCCTACTCTGACTCATGACAAGCTGTACAATTTCACTAGTGATTCCTTTTGAAGTTCTTTTAATTGTGATTGAACTGAAGTACACTGTTTCCAAAAAAGGTTTTGGTTTTAGTATTCTAAAACATAAATAATTTGCTACATTACTTTAAAACTTGTTCCAATAATTAGTTTTCCTCCCACTCTCTCGTTTTAAGTAAAGAGATAGTAAATGAGAGATCCTTAAGGACTGAAATAGTTGTTCCCTTCTACATGGACATAGTGTTGGGTTTTGTTTCACCTCTTTGGAGTGTCTTATAAAGCCAGAAATAGAAATACTCTGTTCTTGAACTTTTTCCAAATCTTTATTATACAATCCAGAAACATTCTGGGTTCTCCCAGCATTTTAAAAATTATTTTTCAGTTGTTATGATATGGCTTATGCAGCAAATAACAGGTGTGTGTGTTTTCAATTCTGGGATTTGCTCTTGGAGAAAAATAATTAACGCTGGCAGGAGTTTGATTGCATTAATTCACAAAAAGAAACACCCAAACGATAAATCCATAGTGGGAGAACTGCCCATATGTTACAGATTGGCTTAACATGGATGAGGCATTAAATAAACTAAGTCTGAAAAATAAAAACCTTATCAGCTTTATTAGTGTTGAACTCTGTGGCTTCCACTGGGGCTGACACACTTAATTAAAGATGCTCTGGTCTAATTAGGTTGCACATCAAAAATACAAATACAAGTTGGGTTTTTTAAAGACCTGTCTGAGCTCCAATTCCCAATGTTGTGAATATTTATTTTATTCAGTTAGTCTCCACCTAGACCAAGTGTTGTTAGGTTAGTTAACACAAAAATACAGGGATTGTGTATTTAGATTTCTTGCACTGAAGGAGGCTGGCTCAGGTCCTGAATGTCTATATATCTGAGGAAGACAAGTGTGGGCTAGGGAGAAAGATGACTTTATTTTGAATTTTAAATCATTATCTGATTCTATTTGACTGGCTTAATTCTATTGGTGACTAGCTCATGAAGAAATCCATTGCCTTCATTTGTTTTACTACCTGTGGGATTGATTCCCCTGTGGGTCCAGTCCAACCTCTATCGAGGTCAATGGGAAGACGCCATTGATTTGATAGAAGATGGTTCGGAATCAATGGGCATGCTGCATGTCAAAATGGGGGAGTGTTCCTCCTTTCTGCCATCGCCTATGCTTTAAAAACTGAATTCTTCTCCTTTTATCAGACAGCACAGATCTGTCATACCCTGTGGTATGTTCCCATGATTTTCTCTCTGTGGGCAAGGTTGAGCATGGTAGACTTCGATTCAGCCCCTCTAGTTCCTCTGTATGGTTCTTTTTTCAGATTGATGTTGGAGCTTTGTAACCTTGTCAGCCTTTTACTGCCATTTTTTTGGTACTAGGTTTTGAAGGCTTTTTTAGTGTGTGTGTGTTTTGGGTGTGGGGTTTGGTTGTTTTGTTTTTTTTGTGTGTGTGTGTGTATGTGGTTTTTTGTGTGTAGTGTTTTTTTGTTTTGTTTTTGTTTTGTTTTGTTTTTTAATTTGAAGTTTTCTTTAATGCAAATTGCAGCTGCTTCTGACATCATTGGTTTTGTATGTTCTTATGTTCAGGACAGCAGGTCTGAACTTAACCTCCCATCACCAGGAATAATTTCACTCCTGATGATCGCATTTGGACAGTTCCAAATCACTGTGAACAAAATGTTTCTATTTCTAATGCCTATCTAACCAGATAATTATAGCTCACCCAAACATATATTGGCTGGGGACAGGTCTAAAATGAGAGCATTTCTAAATCTTTTCATGGATGGAAAATGGAAGCTTTTTAGAATCCGTCATTGATTTCTGGTGCTGTTTTGGTAGCTCTAAATCTTACGTTGACACCTAGACCTCCCTCAGTGATAGACGGGGGTTGAGATCAGCAGTGTGAAGGCTGTGGCTCTTGGTGATTTTACTCAGTTTGTGAAACCTGAACCTATGTGTTGGAAAATGGACACCTAGAAAGAAATAGCTAGCCACAGTTTCAAGTCTGGCCTCATTTACAGCTGTGAACACAGTAATATGTCCCAAATATTATCCCTGTCACATCCTATTGTGGAGTTACTTTGCTTTTGCACATTCAGTGTTAACTTTAATTTTTCTTAGTGACTAGAAAGCACACAGACTATCTGCCTTTTCAGTTTGCTGTAGCAGGGTTAGTTCCCGGATTATGATTTTGGAATCATTTAAACCTATTTCTTGGAGAAAGGAGACAGACAATTTTGATTTATTAAGAGTGACTCAGTGTTAAAAGGAGTTCAGCTCTGGGCTGCCTTGAGCTATTTTGGCTTTGTTTCCTGCTTTGCTCATTGTTTGTGTGTATTTGTCTGTCTACATCCATACAAATTCAAATCTCACCCCAGAGCTGAAGAAAGCAACACAGTCTCCTTGCTCAACCAGTGATCAACCTAGAGATAGCTAAGTACTGTAGGTAGATGTGATGTCTCAGTGGTTGAATTACTCTTTTAAATCATTTCTGCTGAACAAATGTACAGTAATGACAGAGGTCCACAATTTGGCCTCTTATTCTGTGCCCCATAATCAAGAGCAATTCCAGGATCCACATTTTCCATTTTCTGCTTGACTGAGGACATAAATACATTTGCAATAGGTGCTCGAAGGCAGCAGTGAGTGGAGGAGGGATGTATTGCTTCGAGGACCATTGAGACACTGGCTACCTACGTCTGGGTCTAGCCCAGATCTGGCAACCCTGACAAACAGCAAGGGCTGTCTCTGTGGGTAGGTGGGGGGACCTGCCGACGTGTTCGGCATTGCTGCTTCTAGAGACCCTCTTGGCTTGTAGAGCAGGCTACTGAGTTTGTTTTTCTGACACTGGACAGCACTGAATGTCATGCATCTGTAATCCGTGGTGTGATTTGCTGTTTTTCTCAGTGCACTGCTGTCTTCAGGCTCTTGAGAAAGAAAAGGTTTGATGCATAAATTGTGAGCCATGACAGAAAACGTGGCCTTGTATGTTTTACTATTAGTATCAGCCATCTCAGAATGGAGTGGCAGCTTTATCAGTGAATATCCAGCAATTTTTTTCAGATTAAGTTAGACATTTAAGAATAGATGCACCTCTTTCTACTTTCTGAACATACATTTTGCTATGACACCTTATGGAGCTCATTTTAAACCCTGCTTCAGGGCAAAAATATTTATGGCACACTTTAAATAAAACATATTATGTGTTTTGTACAAACATATGTATCATTGTCCCCCTAGCTGGTGCTGATATAATTTCTGACACCAAGTGCTATGCCTTATGCAAAATTCATGACATGTCATTGCATAAGAATGAATGTTTCTTTAAAATACGGGCTTTCCAGCCATGATAACCACTTAGTTTTCAGTTTCAGGAACCAAAATCCTTCCTTGCTGTGGCTGTTTGAGTGAAACACTGTGTCAGTGACTGGCAGCCTCACAGTCTAGGCGGTAGGCTGATTGTGGTTTTCTCCTGCAGATGGTCTTTGTGTCTAAGTCAGTGGTGTTTGTGGGTCTATATTCAACATAAATCATCCCTTAGAACAGCAACGGCACGGTCAGTGAGTACTTGACTCATGGATATATAAGTATTCCCTTGTTGAAAGCTTTCAATACTAAAACTTTTCAGTTTCTAATTCTTATTTATAAAGAGAGGGGGAAAAAATAGTTCTGTCAACAACATATGTGTAGCAGAAATTATGATAAAATCCTGCTGCATGGGTGCTACAGGCATAGATTAGATATGTTTAGCGTAAAAGTGGTTCCCAACCTCACGGATGAACAAAACGAACAAATAAGGGGACACAAAGATAGTGGGGGAAAAATTTTTGATTTGAGGAGAAAACAAAACAAACTCAATAACTTCCGGGGGGGATGGAGAAGAGCTGAGCAGTGCCAGGCATGGCCTTCTGGTTAATCCTGGAAATCACCTGTGATTAAAGCATAACCTTAAAAAGAAATATTAGTTAAAAGTTAAGGATGGGGAAGTCGAGAATAGAAGTGTTTAAAATAAAGGCACTGTTCTTAAATTGTCGAGGAGTAGCTGTGCTGTTTGTAGGGTGTGCATGCAACCACACGTCGATTCTTGAAGAGACCTGGCACGTGGTTTTCTCCCAGGGAAAGTGGCTTCCCCAGTGGTGGAGGTGAAGCCTGGCTGGCGCTGTAAGGTATATGTGATGATTTCTAGCACATCGAAGGCCTGGTACTGTGACAGGTACCGCCCCATAAAACCATGCTGGGATGCTGATGAAACACAGCAAAGCCCATAGAGTCCTATTAGTTACAAAGGTTGGCGAGTGTTGTCTCTTACATGAGCACTAACATCCTCTTCTTGTGCAGAAAATCACTGCTCTGACACACCTGGCTCCATCTCCCTGCCATTAAACCGATTAATACAACAAATGGTGTTTTATAATAAATCCATGCCACTTTCATGATTTTAACTGGTCTTTTGATTTGTTTCCTATTTTATGTTGTTTAGACAGACTGATTTAGACAGTTAAAAATCCACTTAAGCATGATACATTGTGGCTGCCTGACAGACAATAACATTGATATATATGACTAGATGAATCTCTAATTAAATTTTGGCAGTGCTGTCACAGTCAGGGAAAGTTTCCCCAAGTACTCCATTGAAATGATATTTTATGCAACCTCATGTAACAAAGGCCATTTTTAATTAAGTGGGTCCCCTTAAAAGGATGTTAAACTTAATGTCCTTTTTTTTAGTGGCCTTTGCCCTTGCAGTATCTGCCTTCTCAAATACACTCTTTGGTAGCATGACTTAAAGTGTGTATTAAAAAGAGTATATACAGTGGCTAAAAATAGGTTAAAAAATTGTAACTGAAGCTTGCCCTGAATGCTATATGTAAGATTAGTTGTAAGCACGGAAGCAACAGTCGTTTGATAAATTATTATTGTTATTTATATAGTAAAAAAATGTAGTTTAGACCCAGAGATATGATTAAATGATTGCATAATAATATCAATATTCTGTAAATCTCAGCTTTTATGAACACTTTGAAATAACTATAGAACAGAAGAGACTATTAAGCAAATGGAAAACCTATTTGCAGTAACATCTCCCTAAAATACTACAGGTTAGTTTCAGAGCTGGAGAGAGGCCTCTCGGAGGTCTCGGGATACTGGTGCAATATAAATGTGAAATAAGAAGTACGTACAGCGATGCTGCAGTTAATGGAGATGTACATCATCTTTCTCCAAAGCTGCAGGGAGCTGGGTGTTAAAATCTGCATCGCTTGACTTACCCTTGCCATGGTAGCTGCACATGAAAGGCATAAAAGGGGCAATCGAATTTCCTCTTCTGGATCTGGACTGCCGTTCAGGTTTCATCAGGATTGCAGAGAGCAGATGTGAGCACAAGATCTGGAGTGCTAACCTGGGAGTATCCAGCCAGCCCCCTGGCATACAAGTTAAATGAAAGCTTTCCCTGTAGATGTTTACAGTGTAGAGAAAAACAAACAGTAAATGTACTATTCCTGTATCCTAGCATTTAATGAGTAAAGATCCATTTATTCCTAAGTACATACTAAGAAAACTATAATGATTCTAGTTCGAGTTGTGTGTGTGGATTGCTATACATCAAGAAAAAAAAGTTTAGGAGAGTGGTACTCTGGGAGGGGTCAGAATGTCCAGAATACGTTGTTTTCCAATCCCATCGATTTCAATGGGAGCAGAGCTTTTTTTTTTTTTTTTTTTTAATCCTATAGAGATGAATCCTCTAATTAGCAAAACAAGGGCTGTTGGATAGTCATTGATGTCTGTAGCAATTTTGCCATTAATTGCTAGAAGTGCAGAATTCGACCTAGTCAGACCATCTATACGTATCGCTAAGGAGGCCATTCTGTGGGTTTGGCTATATGAAGAAGTTAGCATGGTAGTTTCAAGCACGAAGGCAGAATATATCACACTAACATCCTGTATGGGCATGTGTGGTGCCCTTTAAAGCAAGAGTGAGCCTATGACTTATTTTCATATTAAAATAACACGTGAAAATACAAGTGAGAATTTACTCTTCTCATTCCATTTATATTAATTCCAAACATGAATGGCAACTGCAACGTTTGAGAAGACTTGCTCCTCTCCCATGCCAGGGAGCTATTTTGTACAAAACTGTCCTTTGCATATATTTTTGAGGAACCAGAGTGTAGTAAACTGAAAAGCATATTCATTTCTTTGCAGAAACAAGTTCTATGGACCTTGTAACAAGTGGTCAACTGAACGCAAACACTAAACACCCCAGAACGGCAAGAAAAAGGTAACTGCTTTGTTTTGGTTTGTTTGGGTCCTACCCCCAAGTTTTTTCATAATTGCAATTTTATTTGGTCATGACCTCTCATTGGTTTTTAAAATGCATTTTTGGCTTTGTATTAGTATTTGGTGAGATATTCTTAGCAACTTTGAATAGAGTAGGTAAGTTTACTTATCCCTGCTCTACTCTGTGATTTGTGAGGAAGACTTGGTTAAGATCACCTTGTAACACCCAAGACCATCGAAGCTTTCCATGCGTGATCTTTAAGGGAGTACACTCAGCACCTGCTAGCTTCTTAGTGCTGTCATGGTAAGCCTTGTCAGGAAAAAATACACCCTCCAGGGCAGTTTCAGGTGACCATTTCTGGGATGTTTAGCTAATGTTCTCGTCACCCCTCTTTATCTCCACGTTGAGCTCTATATTTATTTGTTTAAGCATTTAAGTCCTGTTTTAGGGCAGGAGCTTATTTTTCCTCAGTAACCCAAATTTGCCTTAAACAGTAGATCTTATATCTTCTCTACTGATGAAAAAGATAGGAGGTTGTTAGTACTGGTACTATTTATATTGTGCTTATGGGTTTATAGCCCTCTCACTGAGCAGTGCTGATGGTTTAAAATAATGACCAGGCAATAAATTTTTACCAGAACAGGTGTACAAATAGTACCAAAAAGAGAGCGCTGCTCAGGGTCAGGCTATGAAAAGAATGGTGTCCCAGATTATAGTGCAAGATGAAACTGTTTCATATGCTGGTAAGATCTGACAACACATGGTTTTAGCTTTAGCCACTAAGACTGATTTGCTATCGTTAACAAGATCCACATGTATCTAATACTCGGATCTGTCTGAGTCATAGTCATCTCAACTTCTGTTTTCAAAACTATTCATCTGAAGAGGGAAGGAGTGTCCCTACCAACCATCGACTTCAGTGGGAGCCAAAGCTGCACCCAGAAAAATCCTGGTCTTGCGTTGATTGTTGCAATCCTCTGCCACTTCCAAAACCTCCATGAGACCCCTGGAATTCCTATTGTGACTGTACCAGATGTGGATAATGGGCAGACCATTAATTAATCCTGACTTTAGTGTAGGACAGAACAGATAACTTGTGCTAATTGACCATGATGCCCTGCTGTTATACTGGGTATTGAGTTAACTGTTAACAGTGTTTGTTTCCAGCAATGGAGACACTTTTCTTAAATATTTTTTTCACTAGAAAACTATAAAACAAACCCAAATGTTCTGTTTTCCATTGTTTCTATTTTTATCTCCACACTTTAGTTTTCTTACTACAAAAAGTCAGTTTTTGTTTTTACCATTTAAAAAATGGCCATACTTAACCAGCTCTGATATTCACACTGCAACATCTACTTTCCAACAAATCACACTGAGATGTTTTTCAGTAAATGAATAATGTATATAGAGCAGAAGGTGGCGAGTGGTAAGTTTAAATCAAATGTAAAAAGTCATGTTAAAGTCGTGATTTAAATTATGAGCAAAAAGGTAAATCTTTTGACCTATGTGGTTCATCACCTGTTTAAATCAGTAACCAGACTTCAGTGAAATTTCTGTACATGGAGAATTCCATGCTAGTATTTAATAAGTTCATGGTACATAATTGTGGAAGAATCCAGCAGCATTTGTTTGTTCAGCAGATATGCATTTGGAGTTCTGCTGTCAAATGGGAGCTATTACAACCTTGCTAACGATAACTTCCAGTATGATACAATCAAAACGTTGTATGCTTTTGCTGAAGATAGCAGTGTCATTGTAAAGGTTGTACATTTGAATGGTAGTCTTAAATACCTGTATTGCACACACTTTTTTCCCTCAGGACACTAGGCTTGTGAGATAATATATACAGTACTTAAAAATGTAATAAAACACTCATCAACTGTCAGATGTTGAATTCACCTGCCCCATGTTGTAGTGTGGATTTACGCCATCTGAATTGGAGAAGCAATTAAAAATTCTCGAGCTGGCAGTCAAATAGTTTTATTCTTAGTTATCATAGTGTCAGAGATAGTCCACCAGTGGAAAAGATTTCAGTTTGGCAAAATATGTAGTTCTTAGCAGCTGTAGTGCTCGTATGTCCTTCTAGATATCGTGTTTGTTTGCTCTGTTATCGTTGTACAATAGTTAGTGAGCACCACATGACTGGTGTTTGATTTGGTTATAATGTTTTCTTTCTTCTGGTTAAACCGTAGAGATAAGTGACTGTTCCGTCCAAGGTCTTGGATTTTAAATGAGCAGCTTGCTGTTCCTTCATTCATTAATTTACACCTAAATGACAAACCACGAGCAGGAAAATTTGTCAGCAAATAGGGACATACCTTAAATTGTAGCTTTGCTAAGAGTACTTGGCTGTTATAGAATATCTTCTACTCAATAGTTCAAAATACTTTACAAATTCTTCTATTTTAAGCTTCTTAGCATTCTTGTGCACCGAGGAAATGTTACTTTCCCATCTTGCAAGTGGGTGTACAGAAGAACAGAACATGGGGATGGCTGAGCAGCTCTGTCGCTTCTGGAGGGTGTCCCTGTAGCAGGGTGCCAGGATGTTTGCATTTACATCACAGACCTCTGTAAAGAAGTTGACTCCTCAGCTTCATTTTGTTGTTTACCTTTAAGCAAAGATGTGACTGGAAGCATTGCTGATGAGCAAAATGGGTCTGTTCTAGGCAACCTGAGGTGGGAAGACACAGCCAAGAAAACAAGAGATACTTGAAATGATCTTGCTGTCTTTAATCCCCCTTTCCCATTACAGATCGATTTTTTTGTTTGATTTTTTTTTCTTTTAATTTTACAAGAAAATTATCTTTAGAGGAAATCAGAAGGACGAGGAAGAACAGGCAGGGTACAGCTGCTTTTCTCTGTTGAGAACTAGCTTGGGGTGGGTACAGGGGTGAAAAGAAGAGGAAAAAAGACCTAACCGTATGGCTGGCCAGTGTTGCCACTGTAACGGTCAGTGGATGTTTTCCACATACATGTGTACGTGAGGGCAGCAAGGATCCCAGAGCTTGTTTTTCGTCTGTGTGCAGCACAGCACGTTGGCCTAGATTTTATTGCTGTGACCCGAAGTCATCTTTGTACCATAGGGGAAATGCTTGCAGTGCTTTACACATCTCGGAGACAGTCTCATTTTCTCAGCACAGAGCTAATATATCAAGCTAATTTACTGCTGTGGTGTGTTGCAAAGCCTATATAATATTGAGTAAACATTGTTGGCTTATACATTAACTGTAACTAAAACCCTGTGCAAACTTTATTCTAGCTTCAGGATTTTCCTTGAAGGAGTGACTAGGAAAAGAAGGGTAGAGGGTGGTTTTTTTCTTGGTGTGGGTTTTTTTTTTTTTTTTTTAATTTTCTTCTTCTTTTGCAGTGAGGAAACTTTACTCTTAAACTTGGCAGTTCTGTTGATTCTGGGTCAAGTGGCAAGCATGGTTAGGAGCTGTGTGGGTCACTCAATTGACTCCTTTTCTTTGTTAGGATCCCTTAGCAGTGTGTAATGTGGTTTCTTTTTCCTATTTGGTATGCAAATATAACTGAAGAAAATAAGAATCTAGATATCTGCCTGCTTTGGAAACTTAGTGGAGCTGCTATGCCTTTGTATGGCTAAGGATTATAATGTTTTGGATGATCTTGTAAAAAAGGAAACCAAATATTTAATTCTCTGAATTTATGTGGGACTCCTTATTTGAGGATTGTAATGTGCTTTAAAACAATTGGAAAATGAAGCACTCATGTAAGGAATATCCTTTAAAAGGGAGGCAGGATACCACCAATGTATTATTTTATTTGGTGAAAAGAAATACCAGTATTTGTCAGTATATAGGTTAAAACAATTGAAATTAAAAAATTGTGATCATTTGCGGTGGTTCTCATCGACCCTGTTGTACAGATGAACAGACTGAAGTTGCAGATCTTAAGTAGCTAGCCCCATATCAGACAGAAACCCAAATGAGCGATGCAGGAGTTAGTAATCCTGATTCTCAGAGCCCAAGCTAGCTGAGGGTGCTTTCTGAATGCAAGCTGCAAAAAGGACAGTCTTGTCCATTAACTTAACAGTGCACAACTGCCAGACTCTTCAAGCAGTGAGTGAACTGAAGGGATCCACTGAAGGTATTGATTTGATACCGTAAAAATCTGGCTCGCTCAGTCCTGCCAGTACCTGAACAAAGCACGTGTTTGGATTCTCGTTTGCGGATTGTTCAGATACTTTCTGACTGCTGAAGTAATAAGGCACTGATGAGGAAGCAGCAGTGGAATGAGTATGTGCATGAAGCCCATCAATCCAGTCTATCAGAGGAGGAGCTAGAAACACCATTGCTTTGGAAATTTAAGAGTAGACTGGCTGCTCTTGTAGAAAGTGTCCTCGGGGGAATCTCTTCTAGAAAAATGTGGGCAAAACCATTTTTCTCCATGCAATTCCTATGAAACTTTTTTTTTTTTCCCCCAGTGTGTACGTTCCTATTATTTACAGTAACCATATGTTCTAGTTTTACTGGGTCTTTCCCAGTTTCTCATGTGGTACTGCTCGAGTGTCCTGGGAACATGAAATAACATTAATCAAAAAATGTACGGGCTTTATTTGTATTCAGGACATATTGCTCTGCTGAGTGAAATTTGTTATGGCTTAACTGGAAATAAACTTTCCAGCGGGTGAGTGTTAATTGTATTGAACAGTGGTAGGAATGAAAAGCAAAACATCTTCAGAGCTGTTGTTTTGCTCGAAGTGAATATTAATGTCACCTATTCTGTGTTTCATTATAAACTCAGTTGGTACATTGCTGCAAAAATTTCTCTCCCATGAGAAGGAGCCAACTGTCACTACTGGGATAGACTCTGACAATATGGACATCAGCGTTTATTCTTGAAAAACAATCCCATGTGTCTTCTGCAGGAGTCTGGCAACCCCAAAATGAGTCACTAAAAAGCATCCCATTTTTTTATTTATAAAATTGAATACCTTCTTATCACTCTAGCTTTCTACTACATGGGGACAAACGTTCAGTGGAAGGAATTCTTACAAACTTGCCCTCTCAACTCCCATCCTCCCATTTATATCCTCTTCATAGGAATTCACTGCTGCTGAGACCTGGTTTGAAAGTGTCACAGTCTGTGCAATGTGGGCCGTGATGCTTTTTGAGTTTGCTACAAAACAAAAGATCATTTTTAACTTTTTTTCTTCCACTAGTGGGGAGGGAGGGAAGCAGCCTCTGGATTGTTTTCTGTTTGTTCTTCAAAGAAAGCCCATTGAATCATGTTTTTTGTTTTTTATCAAGTACAGTCAAGAGAAGATTCTTTCATGGAGGACAGGTGAACAGATTACACAGAATCCCACTTTTACTTCTTTTTGAGTATGAGTTAGACTTGGACCTGAATTTTGGTATTTTTTGTATACTATTTATTTTTCTGATTGAGCCTGGAGATGAGAATTCTCCAACAGATTGAGAATCTTTTGTGTTCCTGCCTAAACCAGAAAAAATGGACATGGTAGGCCTGATGTAAACCCCAGTGAGGGCAATGGAAAGACTGCCATTGACTTTGGTTTGAATCAGGTGCCTGTTACAGATTTTGGTTTTGTATATGTAAGCAAAATCCTGGTAAGAAAAATATCTGTTAATTTCATATTTCATTACAAACTCCAATTTTGTACCAGTCTTTTTAGATGTTGCTTTTGGAAACTCTTATTATAGTGTAAGAGGAGGATAGATAATGTTTGAATTTTACAGACAACACTAAAACCAAATACGGTACCTACCAGCAACAAACGAAGGATGAGGTAGTGCGTTACATACAGCTGTGAGTCTGCTACATTTTCTTCTCTGAGATTGCAGAATTTTTGAAATATCCTTTCCCAGTGCTCGGGAATCTAAAATCTCCTATGCTTTTCTAACATTTTTAGTAAGTTCATGATTGACTCAAGTATCAATTATAATTTTCTTGCAGTAGAGAATATTAATGTTTAACAGTTCACCCAAATGTCTCAAAATCCTTAATTGGGTTGAAAATGGCCCTTGAGAAGCAAAGTTGTGCAGGGATGGAACTGGAGCATAACCTGCATGTTCTCTTTCAAATACAATTTTACTCATTCATCCACTATTTTTCTCATCATTTTATGATCAACTAGCAACCTTTTTCAATGCCAATTGGATTTTTCAGATAAAGCCGCTAATTTAGATTGTACAATAGAAATCAGCTTTCAATGGTATTTCAATTAACCTTGCTATTAAAGAAATTGCTTTTTGCCAATACTCAGTGGTTGGTTGACATTCAGAGAACACATGATTCCTTTAATACAATCTGTATTGGAAGAACAACCTGCAATTTTTGTCTTTGAACTAGCTTCCTGGAGTTTGGGTAGTTTTCAGTGCAGCTGACATACAGCAGACTGAAAACAAATGCACAAAGTATTTTGAATTAAAAGCTTTCATACATTCTCTGCTATATTGTATTCCATTTGGGCACATATCGTGTGTATTGCATGTCCTTCTTTTGTAGATGATGCAAATTATTTACTTAACCCACTGCTGAAAATAATACACGTGTCTAAAGGTGGAGAGGAGTACACGGCAAGACTCCACTGGTGGCTCTAGTCCTTCATCGCTGGTGGAGGTCTCAATGGGCAGGCTTGGTAAACTTCCTATTCCAGCACGGAATTCCAGTCTGGTGTGCGCCAGGTTTGGTGCCAGATTGTGTGCTACCTATGCCTAGGACAAGAAGGAAGTAAACCCTGTTGGAGTCTTGCCAAAGTTTTTAAAGTTCAGATGGGGTTGCTCCCCAGTAACCCCTGGTAAGAGCCAGCTTGTTCAGATTTGCTGGCAGACCTGTGCAGGGAATCGTGACCCTGGGGTTGTCTGGCAGGAGAGAGTTCAGAGTTCTTTTTTTTCCTAGGGCGATGGGAGTCTTCACCTGAAATGTTGTGCATGACTGTCTGAAGGCCAGGTGGCTTTGCTGGTGTCACACAGTCCTTTCAAGAAGCACTGACTGTCTGAAATGGGGACATTTTTTCAGCAGGGTTCCTGCTACATTGCACTGGTTAGCACTGATGCGTTTCAGAGAAATGAGGAAAGTATAAGAAATCCTACGTATCATCCTTGATATAGGCTACACAGCTATACAAGTGACCTATAGGAAGTCAGTGCCAGCAGGACAAATCCAGGAAAATGATTCTATGGATGGACAGGTGAACAAAGTATTTTGGGACAGATCCTGAGATTTTATTCCCAGCAGGAAAAAGACTTTGAAGGGTGTGGTGCTGATTTCCTACCAGAGGATGGCTTTTGTCCATATTTGCTTTTGAACAAAAGTAAGCACACAGGGTCTGATGTTAGACATTAACACGTCTGAGCCTGTGTTTGTAAGCAACTTGCAACCATGTTCAGTCTGTGGATGACCGTTCAAAGATTGTGTGTATGGGAATGGAAAAAGGCATATGGAAATCGTGCACGTTTTGCCTATGAACTTGTTCATGTAGGAGTCTGATAATCTGGCTCCAGACATTGTTCAAGGGATTTCTAGTTGGCATCTGGCTAAGTGGAGTTTATCAGTTGTGTTCGAAGCAGTCCAGCCTGCTTTTAAAACTTGTTTTCAGACAGAAAGTCAAACCCTCTGCCTCCAATTTGCTTTTTCATTCCTGAAGACCCCAAATGTTGAAAACATCCTAGTCAGAAAAAGTGGGCTTTTCTATTTTTTATGTCTTTAATTGAAATCTGAGCCAAGACCCTGCCGGTGTTTGAGAACTTCAAGTAACTGAGAAGTAAAGACCAATATGAAATTACAGCAGATGATAGAGCACTAAATAAGAATATAATAACATAATAAAAAAGAGACAGCCAAGTTGTCAGCAGCATAACAGTATTTTAGGTAATCCCCTCTGGGCCTGTTTCTTAACAGCAACCAGTTGTGTTTATCTGAAGATTAGTGCAGAGACTTTTGATTTTACAGTGCATGTTCCCCATTTACTTAAAAAAAAATTATATGCATTTATATGTATTGCTTAGTATTCCATGTGAGGCAAATAATACCACATTGCTTTAGGTTTTATTGGCAATATATTTAATGTTTGGGATGGGGTCTGTAGTAAAGAGAAAGCAAAATTTTTTGGTCCTGTAGGCTGTTTAAATGAGGATTAGAGCCAAATGTTCGGGTCCCAGGAAATTGGCCAAGCCTGGATACTCACAATGTCAACTTGCACGTACAGTGCACAGTTTAATATTTTATCATGAGTCTTTTTAAAGAAGCTGTTTGCCATTTCAGCTCTGCTCACGAGACGAGAAATCAGCTGAATCAGTTAAAAATAAAAATCTTCCTTTGGCTTAATGTGACAGTAGAATTTTGCCCGAATAGGAGTACAGTTCTACTGTGCTAGAAGAAGGGAGATGGGAAATTGTAAGAATATGGCTTTCACAATGCCGCCCGGTCCTTTTCCAAAAGAAGGGAAGGATTTGCCAGCAATTGCAAACAGAGGTTTAGATTTCTTCTTGCTTTTAAGAGGTTTCTCTCACTTTAATAAATGTTTGAATAAAAATGTTAGAAATGAGCTGTCAGAAGGGTTTATTATTTTTGCGTCTGATTTAACCATGTCTGAGTTGCATTAAAACAGTGGAAATCCTGAAATAAGAGTGCCTTTATCTCAACTCCTTTACTGGATCAAATCCTTGATCAATTGGAAACAGGTGTAAGCTAAAATGAAGCAGGAGTGTTCACACTGAGATTGGCCCTGGTTTAATTAAATTGATTTTTGGATCAATTTAAATTGAGCTGATGCAATTGGCCCTGTTATTTAAATGAGGCCTGCAGGAATAGTCTTGGAATGAGGGCCTGTACACAATAGGAGTATCTGAATCAGGACCGTTATTATTATTTACGGAAATCTACTTTTCACTGATTTATTTTTTTCAAATTAGGGGGTAGCAGCCATAATAGGCCACTGGTGTTGGCTCCATTGATAATTATACCATTTTTCTCCTTTTCATAATTGTCCTAGTATGAACTATGCTATTTTAGCAGAGAGTGTTAATTATTTTATCAACAATTGGCAGACCCTGCTTCAATTTACTGGTTTCCCTTTAACCAAAACAAAGATTACAGGCCCTGTTCCACAGCTCAGCTGCCGAATCTTCACTAAGAAACTTGGGAACTCCTTTCTCATGAAACACTGTGTAAAGCTTTAAGCACTCTTTGAAGCTGAGTTGTATTAAATGATAGACAAAAAAAGCCCTCTGAAGAATTGGTGCTTAATTACAACTTAATTAGCATAATTATGCATGCTAATAGCATCTCAAATGAATAGCAGTTGTCAGGAGGTTGGGACCATCTGTAAGAGTGTCGGATTAATACATCATTTTTTATTTCTAACAACGCAAAATTTCCCTGAAAGTGATTTTCATTAATCAAGTTCATTTTTATTATATAGAAAATTTGGCATTTTTCATTATGGGCCATTATCCGTTTCCCCATGCAGTCCTAATACAATACTAATGAGACCCCATGTGGCTACTCCACACTGACAATGGTAGTACAGGTGTATTATTATAATTGTTACAAACAGCACATTGTACCTCAGGACTAGTAGAGTTCTAATCTCAAGATATCAGGGTTTCCACTTGGTACCTTCCCTTGGGTCCAGTACAATTTCCAGAGCTTTATGAAAAACATACATGTTTGTGGTTATGAGAAAGCAGATTTAAAGAGATAGAAGCGTGTTTGTTTTAGAGAAACTTCGAAGTTCAGTAAGCTGCTTTGCAGATTTTTTCTTTTACTGGCTCTACTAAGCTTTGAGCTTAAAAGAAATTGCTTGCTCCAAAGAGCTGCTGGGGTGGGGGTCAGGGATGATGCTGTGGCTACTCTAAAAGCATCACTATTTACTGAAGAATTCTTGTGTGTGTGATCAAATTCCAGAAGTATTTTTCACTATAAAATCGAGTAAAAAAAGAGTAGTGGAAAACTCATCCTGGATATCTGAATGTTTGCAGAAGGAATGTATGTAGCCAAGTTCTAGCGGTACACAGCATGCACATGCACATGGAAAGTGGCTTTTGAAAGTTCAGAACATCTTTTGTGTTGAACCAATTGGCCAGCCTCTGCTGTCAGACATGCTACTGGAAATCCAAAGCCCGATGATTTAAGTCTGTGGACGTAGTTCAGATTTACAGTGCAGCAGCTTAGTGCATAGCTGACCTTAGTGCTTGTGTTTTAGCTTTAACTAATTGGTTAATGTTTGCTTTGTAGAGTCAAAAATCTCTGTGTAAGCTCTAAGGATTATTTTTATTTAGTGGCATGTTGCTATATTCATGCCTAATGTTTGTATTTGATTTTTTTTTTCTCTGAATGCGCTATGTTTTTTTTCAGATGAGATTTTCCCAAGGGATTTTTTTCTCTTGCTTTCCCTAAGTAGCCTTCTGAAGAGCTAAAGGCCTTCCAGTAAATTCTGATTTCCTTTGGTGGCCTCACTGTAGAATGAATGGAGCAGTTTTGGAAATGCATTTTTAAGGAGAGGGAGTGAAAGGGAGAGGAGAGGAAGACAATCAACAAAGCTGCTGTGCCTGTATTTATCAGGCTGCCAGTGGGAGCTGCACCGTTCAGGCTGCACTTCTCATCAACTCTAAACAAAGGAACATTGCAAATAGCTCAACTGACACAGTCCTCATCGTAACTCAGGACTCAGTGGCAGGCACCAGTAAATCCTGTTCTCTTGGTGGTGGTGGTGAATATATTTGTGCATATAAACCCCTCTGCAGCATCCACCGGGGTTAGGCATCTCCATGGAACAACCCCATCAACTTTCCCCCACTGTTCACTCAGTCGAGACAGGAGACAAATGCCCTGTGGCTTAGGAACAGGTGGAGGTTGAGAAAATCGGGCCTGGCCAGGACTGAATGAAGGTTGCATGTAAATTAGCAGCATTAATATGTAAAACAAAAGCTCAGCAGAGACGATTTGTCCTGGTGTACCGCTACTCAAAGCGTGATACGGACCCTGGGTAAAATATCAGCAGCACCCCAAGATTAAACCTCCCTCCCAGTGTCTAATGTGCTTGAATGTCATTTGACACTGAAAATCCAATGTAAACAGGCAAGATGGTATTGAAATAGGAATTGGAAATTGCTAGGACACAATTTGTGTCTCCCACTGGTCTGCTCCCCAGTCTCCTCTTCAGAGTCCCAAGCAGAGCTGGGAGCGTACTCCATGACTCCAGCAGACCGCGCGGCATATAATCCTGTTCATTCTAAGGTGCCAGCACAGCCGCTGTCTGCTAACTCTGATTATCTGGGGTGTCTGGTTATTAAGTTAGCCTGCTAACTGCTAGTTCGTTACTGTAAAAGTTCAAAGAGATTAATCCATGCATGAACTGCACACCCAGAAAGACACCGATGGTGTTCACAGTGAGGTCAACTTTAAGCAAGTTAAAATCCGAGTCTGCTCAGAATCGCCCCCCGCAAAAAAGTGGGGATCTGACAGCTTACTCTGTCCAGGGTGTGTGCGCTCAGTAGTGGGCATCTTTTGTTCAGGGATTTTAGAATAGGCTTAATTGTATTGCCTCAGATAATATTTCTTGGTGTCATTAAACATCTACTGGAGAACTAAGAATAGAACTTCAAAGTAATGTCACCTGTATAATTTACATTCAGATTTTCGAGAGAGAACCACTAACAGTTGCTGCAGCCCTTGATTTCTCTAAGTTACATTTAACTCTAAATTCCCTGAACAGAGCAAAAGGTGAAGCTCCTTAAAAAGCAAGCAAACATCCCCCAAAATAAAGAAATTTAAGGAAACTAATAAACACACGTTTCCTTCTTTTGCCTTGTTTTTCCTCAGTGTAGTGATTTCAGTGGAAGAGGAGGATGTATAATTTCAAGTTTTTAAGTATAATTGCGCCAGTTTGACTGCTCTGTGCTCAAAGCCTTGAGCTCCAGTTCTCTCCGCTGCAGATTTTCGATACGGTGCCTCTGTGGAGCCTTTTGCAGGTCTCACTGATCGGATGGCCAGCACCTGACCATGCAGCAGAACCCGAAAGAGTTGTTGCAACTCAACCTGAAATGCAGATGACCAAGTGAAACAGTGCATCTGTGGCTTTTCAGGTGTGTTTGTTATGTTGCTGCAAAAACTTGTAATATGTGGGAAACACTCCGATATGGGTAATGTATCCTGCAGAGGACTGTAGACACGCTGCAGCGGTGGTGAAGCCTGTCTGTGGAGTGATGTGCACAGTGAAGTGCTCTGGAGCAGCTTGCACAGCGTCTGTCTCTGAGCTGGGGTGTTGGGCTGGGGGTGGTCTCGGAGGAGCCGTGGCACCTCGTGCCATTTGGCTCACTGCAGGGGAGTGCGAGATGTTGCCCGTTCTGGCTGGGAGGATCTCAGCAAGGGAAGGGAGAGTGCCAAGAAACTTGGCTGTATCTTAGGGAGATATGACTTGTCTTATTTTTCAGTTGGAGTGATTTTTTTTTTTTTTTTTTTCCCCTAATATCTTAGTCCTCTGAAAGATCCTGACCCTCAGCTCTAAAAGATAATCCTGGAACAGTTTGTCTCTCCCCTCTTTCTGTGGTTCCTCCTAACCTTTTGCTCTACTGCAAAATGCAGAGGGATTAATTTTCACTGATAGCAGACAATTTCATGTTGGGGGAATAACAAACCAAAGAATGAGAAGCCTGATGCTACTGAAATCTTAGATGGCAAAGCACCCCTCTGCCTAGGTCTGGTGCAGGGGAGCAGTTTTCTCTGTTGTCATCTGTTAATTTTGCTTGAATTGGCTTCTCTATATGAAATCTGGGGTATGCAATGACTACAGCGGAGAATGGGTGCAATGATCCAACTGCAATAAAGTACTGGCACATGGGAGCTGGTTATTAGTTTACATGAAAAGAATCACAGGGTGGAGGTTATAAGTGGAAGCAAAATATGTGCTGCAGATGGCTGTCTGTTGACATTGCTATGGACAGATTATGCTTTCCAGAGATAAAAGCGTAATCATAAACTGGATGTCCTGCCAGGAGAGTATATATACTTGAGTAATAGACTTGGACTATGGGGTTAGTCTCCAAGTTCATATTAAGTATGTATTTTCAAGAAATTTGTGGATTCGCAGATTCAGTATTTAGTTCATCATAAAAAGAGCTCCAGGCCATGAAGCTTGGGCCTGAATCCAAACGTTTGCCGGATTTAGCAGATTTGGAAACTAGTGTTTCCCTTTTGAGCTGGGGTTGTGTTGATGATGATGATTCTTAAACAAAACAAGAAACAAAACCCCACAGACCCATCTGTTGCGCAGGCTCCCAGGCTTCTGAGGGCACTGCTGTACCACCTTGTAGCTAAGTGCTGGTCCGTGTGGTGTGTCTGAGCACCGGGCTGGTGGAGCCAGAAGAACGTACTGAGCAGTATGTGTGTGACTGTGATCTTCCATGCTGGAAACATAATTTGCTAGTCATGGGCCCAAGAGGAGACCTTCCCAGGCAAAGGGATCAGCAGCCCCTTTCTCTGGTTTGTGCCGTTCTGTTTCAGCATCTGTGCTGAGCTTTTCTCATGTTATGGTTTTGACTAGAAGATGATCTGAAATGTGGGTTTTGGGCAAAAGGTTGCTATACAGTGTCCTGTGCAATATTTGTCTGACAATAATGGTGGGATTTTGCCAACAGATCTCTAATATCTCCCTGGAGGTTAGAAAGACGTTGCTGAAGTATTTGAGTGCATTGGAAAGGGTTCTCCGCAGCTGGGGAAAAGCACACTTGTTGGGCATTAATAAAAGACCTGTTAGTTGCGTGGTTAACAACATTCTTATTAATGCATAAAACTTCTATTGTTTCTTAATTTACTTGAAAGGGGTGTTTAGACCCTTAATTGCCCTATAACAATAGAGTGATAGTAAGTTAGATTTCAATCAACATACTCATGAATTGCCAGTATTTTAGCAATAAATTGCTAGCTAATAAACTTGTAGCTTCCTTTGTAAATGCCAGCTAAAGGCCTAAACATCCCTCACAGAGTTAATTGCATATTTAGTGCTCATGTAATTTTGAATTAATTACATGCCAAATGGATTTATGTTGTATGTACTTAATAAACCTTGGTAAGTGCCCTTTTAACAATCAGTTGGTATTTCGGATCCTATTTGTGTATAAAGAATGACTTATGACACTGGGTCATGATGTTTCCACCACGTGCTCCCGTGCTGACTGCGGTGCCTGGTGGTTGGTACGGGATCCAGGACCAGATGCTGCAGAGTTAAATGAGTGCAGGGTTGAATCCAGTGGAGGTTTGTGAAGATTTGCTATATCCCAGCTTGGTCCCATAGTCAGGAGGTGGAGTCTATATAGTCTTCCGCGATCCAGAGCCCACTGGAGTGAGCAGAATGATTGGTGCTGGTTTTATTTTAGGTTTGAGGTCTCATGAAGATGTAGAACAACTCTGGAAGTAGTATGTGGCACTGCAGTAGCACTAAGAACCAGTGGCGAAAAAGAGCAGCAACCAACACCCTGCTGAAATGGAAGAGAAAATCTGTACCAGACTGCTTGTTCGACATCCTTTTGTAAAGTACTATTTTGTCATCCTCAGACTAGTAACCTACAAGGAAATGTACTTTCCTTCCCAGCAAAGAATGTAATATGTGAAATTTTGGAAAGCTTTAAATCTGTCAATGCTAGTAGTGCAGACCTACATTAAACACAAGAAGCACGGGTGGTTAGCTAAAGAGGGAGGTAAACTAACTTTCCATGCAAAAATTGCTCCCAGGAGTTGATGCTTTTTAGGTCTTTTTGCTTTTAAAATGTTAGGCATAAAGAAATAACTCAAAACTTTGCGTATGTGTTGTCCTGAAGTTCTAGGAGGTTTATTTTGGTTTTGACATGCAAGGAGCGGTGTGTAATGTGTTTGACCTCATGGCTTTGCACACATACGTATTCAGGTTTTTTATCTGAGTAACAGCAACCCACTCCTGAAAGATTTTGCAACCTCTAACACAGAAATGGTAACCTGTAGGCTACAGGCTTTAAAAAATTTAATTATTGACCTTTATTTGTCTTCTCTCTCCTCTGCAGATAACGTATCATTTAGTGCATTTTAATATGTAGTGACTGCTCAGGAATAATATTTCAGGGAGATATCATTGGCAAGTTGTAGCAGTGTTCAAGTGTTCGTGTGACAAGAATTCCCCTTCGGAATAGCACACTGAATAGCAGGCTTTTGCCCTCTTTACGTAGAGATAAAGGCTCAGCAACTTGGGAATAGAGAGGCAGGTCAGGGTGAAGAGAAAAGGGCAACAATAAAATGAAAAAGCAGTTCCTGAGGGCTTGAAGTGGAGTTCTACATAAAACAGAATTGTATAAGTTCTTCCACTGCTGTGAAAATATCTGATTTCCCTTGTTGTCAAGAGGTCGGGAAGGCAGGTTTACAAGCACCAGATAACTGATGCGGCAGTATTACTAAAGGTGGTTTTTTTTTTTTTTGTCCCGGTGAATGCCGTTCAGATGAATTGTTACACTGGCAGACTTGAGGTGTCTAAGTAACCACAGCATCTGGAAAAGTGTCATCTCATGCTTTGCTGGTTATTGGAATAACTTCAGTATACATTTGCTAACATTGTACTGGAAAAATAGTTGCTGTGCTTGAGGTGGATGCACATTAGACCGTGAGTTATTGGTGACTGCGTGTTTAGGCAGCAGCACACCACATCGCAGTTGGCACTGCAGGATAACAGCCCACACCCCTGGTTAAGCATCCCCGGTGAAGCAAAGGTGGGTGCAAACTGCTAAAATCAATGATCCTTTGTTAATACCAGTTGCAGAGCAAAGCCAGGATCTCAGGTGTTGAATTTTGAGCTGATAAACTCTCTGTTTCTGTGTGAAACTCCAGCAGATATGAACGTAAGAGACCACATCTTAATGATCTCACAGCATATGTTTTTGTATGAAATGGGGAAACTGGGCTTAGGCAACTGTCAGAGACAGTCTCCATTATAGCTCCAAGCTCAGACTCACAACCAGGATTGATTTTGCTTGTGCTGTACAACATGGAGAAGCAGATGTATCACATCTATTAATGAGCTGTTCTGCCCATTAGGGAGGCAATATTGCCAACCCCAAATGCTCAAAGAACAGAAGATTGAATGACAACAGTAATAATAAATGTAGAGCTCTGTTTTCCTCTTGCATTTCTAAGCACTTCCCTTATTTTTTTTTTCCCCTCTGAGTCTCTGCACCCAAGTGGGCTAGAAGTTAAGATTCTCTGGAGTTGAGCAATTGTCTTTAATTAAATTCCAACTCTTCCAAGATGTGTGACAAGAGTTGCAAAACTGACATGTTCCAGCTTTAGTGCTTTTTAGGTGTTTTCCTAGAGGCTTGTTTTATATTCCACCACAGTAAAGCTTATCAGTTAAAAACCACGGTGCACTGATCTCCAGGACCTCTTCCTAGCCTGCTTACCAGGGAGGGCAGGAAGCCTTACCTATCTGCTTATCTTGGTGACATGCCCTGTGGAAGGACACCCATCAGGCTCTCCTTAGAGTTGTTATTTTCCTCTGGATGTTGGCTCTCAGAGGTGATCATTAACCAGAGAGTCTTCCTCTTCAGAAACCCTTTTCTTGCTGCAACTTCCAAAGAGGTAGGGTGGTGGTCCTGTACTGGTGGGCTGTGGTGGTTGCACACTACACAATGTGTATTTTAAGCCTGGTGCTGTAGAGGCATGTTTCTCCAACTCTTCTTTGCTACTCTTGCCAGCCACAGTTTTAGCTTTGTGGTTTACTCTGATTGTATGGGAAGGGTCATATAACACTTAGTAATTTGGGTTTGGGACACAGTGAAGTTCTTACTAAAAATTTTTTTTCACCTTTTTTCCAAAAATGTGTTTTTTTTCCAAAGAGCAAAAATTATCTCATACTTTCAGATGGGGGAAAAAAAGTTGAAAAATTCTGCCTAGAGATTTTTTTTTTAATAAAATGGTTCTTATATAAAGACTTTTTTTGACATTTTCAAAGTAAAACTGACTTCTTTAGGTGGCTTTGGTTAGTATAAAAACCAAACTGACCAAAAAACTCGCCCCAAAACCTCTACCCTAGTAGAGAAAGTTACATAAGGGCTAAATATTTTCTTTTGTCCCCAAGTAAATTATTTTCTCTTCATTTGTTTCATTCTGAAAAGTGAATCTCCCCAGAACTAATGCAGTGACAAAGGTCAAAGAATAAACTAGTACAGAGGGAAATTTAGGGAGAGAATAAAAAATGTGGGACAGTCAGTGGGGTGAGGAGATAAACAAAACTGTTCCCTGGATGGCAAAGGTTTTGCAAAGGGTCTTGCATTAGTTGTGCAGGGGTTATGCACAGAGATTTACAGGAAACCCTTCCGAATAAACAAAAACACACTAGAGTATGGACACCGGAGGAAGCTGCAAGTTGTATGAATTATGCTCACTGATGTAAAGATGAGAAGATTTGGGCCAGGTCCTAAACTACAGAAATTTTTGGTTGAACATGCAAATGCTTGAATACATTGCCACCTGGAAGAGAATGTAAGTGCTCACCTCCTCACAGAACTGAAGGTTTTCAACTGCACTAAACTCGTGAGGCACCAGCTTACTGCCCTTCTTCACCTGAACCCCAAAGAGGACAAAAGTGGAAGTTTCAGAATCTCCAGTTTCACTTCGTTCCTGCTGTTTTCCTCAGTGGTTCTCCTCGTAATTACGCTGGATGTTTTTGTTTCGTTACCTGGTCAGTGTCTAAAGGACTTGCTCTCTGTTCTCTCCTTTAAAACCATGAGGAGCCCCTCGGAGCAGCAGTCCCAAAGAGCTTGGATTTACCATGTCATTTCCCTTTGCTAAATGGCCTAGAACAGCAATGGCTATCACTTCACAAAAGTTAAAAATCAACAACGCAAGATGCTGCCCAAGAATTGCAAATGCTGGACAGGGACCCAGCTGCAACTTCTTGCGCTCCTCAAAGGAGTAACCTCAAAGCTAGGTTACTCACATCTTTAAGCATTTGCAGAAACATTCTCTGTACTTACATATCATCAGCCTTTATAATCTTGTTAGCTCTGACCCCCGGAGCTCTGCTTTGTTTTCAGGTGGCAGACTCAGTAATTTATCCAATGCAGGCGCTTCATGACCCAGTTGTGTGATGTTCCAACTTTTCTATGCTTAGTACAAGCAGTTGCATGCAGCAAAATGGCCAAAAGGTGAAAACAAATGAACTCCTTGAAGGTTGGATGCTTTCTGCATCCTGCAGGCAGAGCCAGACTGTGTGGAGCCGAGGACTCTGGTGGGGAGGCTCCAGGTGGCCTGAGATCTCCAGGCGGTCTTAGAGTCAGGCTTTTCCTCCTAAGGTGAAAACTCACTGGTAGGTCAGAGAGGACCAGGGTATTATTTTCTGTATCATTCTGGAGGATTTTAGCTGTTCCCTTTACTATTTCTAGCATGCTACGTGTCTGTACTTCTTTTGTGTGTACTTCAGGCCAAACAGAATTGCTATGTATCTTAATTAGAGGATGGAAATAACCAGCAGCTCCATCTCCTGTGGAAATTTCTCATGCAGAACAAAGGCAGATTATAACCTCATGTACTTATTTTCTTGTCTTTGCAAACTGCACAGATTTTTGGAGAAGGTCTGAGCAAAACTAGGGTTTCAGATCATTTCCCTTTATTGGTACTTTTAAAGCTTAGTGCTATAAAATAAGGCTGGAATTTTTCAGTCAAATTATCATAGCCACTGACATGGGACTTTGAATTTTCAGAATTTAGATCTTTTTTTATCACCGACACACTTTTATCATTTTTCTGTTTTTCTTTTTATCATAGTTCCCTACAGGCTTGTTTATCACTCTTTTTAATGTGCCTATGTCTGTTGCATCCCTTCCCAGCGACTTCTGTTTTGGGGCCTGTTTCACAAAATTTGACAGATGACATGGGTGTCAAGTGCCTTCACGTTTTGTGAAACACAGATGTGTGGGTGCACTCAGTTCTCCCTAGACACAGGAGAATCCATTCAGGAGCTCACATTTGCGAGCCAGGGGAGGGTAGGAGGTAATTGCCTTGAGTTCCAGTGCTCACAGGATGCCTTGACTAAAAATGTTCATTTGATCCTGTAATTTTCCAAAGCTTGTTTTGTGAGAAAGTTATGTGTGGCCTAAGAAAGAAATCAAATGGAAAAATAAACCCCAAACCTTTTGAAACAGTCATTTAGATTTGCACGAAGATAGGGGAAAGAAAGAATAAAAAGAACAAAGTAGTATAATATATTTTTCGTAATTCAGAAATTAAAAATATTGGAAAAAAAAATCTTTGTGGAAAGGTTTGGAATGGTGAAAATTAGTTCTAGCTATGGAGGGCAGAAAGCACTCCAAAGCTTTTGGTACTGTTATTTTGGGGTTTTCTTTTGTTTTTTTTTTTAACTGGCAGCCACTTGGTTGCCTCTCCCTGCTGTACAGTGTGCAGCCTGTATCGTTATGCCGGTATTCTAGATTCCCCGAGCAACAGGTAAATTTTGAATATTTTTTCCCCCCAGTACCCTCCCTCACTCTGCCATCAGCCAAAGCACAGTTTGTTCTTGTAACTGCAGACCTTCCTGGGAGTCCTCCTTTCTTTCCCCTTTTAAAACAGAAAGCGAGAGTGAGCCTGATTCCCATTTCAACATCTGGAAGAATTCAGCAGCAGTAGATTCCCTGAGCAACAGGTAAATTTTGAATATTTTTTTCCCCCCCAGTACCCTCCCTCTGCCATCAGCCAAAGCACAGTTTGATCTTGTAACTGCAGACCTTCCTGGGAGTCCTCCTTTCCCCTTTTAAAACAGAAGGCGAGAGTGAGCCTGATTCCCATTTCAACATCTGGAAGAATTCAGCAGCAGATACTGTCATGAGGCTGGCTCCAACACCCACGGAAAGGGAGCGTTTCCCTGTGGTCCTGGCCCTTCGTAGCTGACATCTCTCAATGTCACGGGTCTGACAAAACTCCCAGAGACAACACCGTCACTCTTGGATCCGGAAAGTCAGAATAAATAAACTTGGCATTTTGAGGCCTTTTCTCAAGGAGTTGTCAGTAATGCCCACTTGTTCCTGAGCCTGTCAAATCCATTGACAAATTAGGGTGAAGACATCTCCCCTTCTTTTTAAAGCTAGTTTCAAGCCAGCAAACTCCCCTTATTTACTGTTCCCTCAGCTCCATCGTCATCATAGTGTAACACAGCCTTGTTGGAGTCAAGCCTAGTCGGGGTATGTTTGTTTTTAGAAAAAGCTTATGAGATGTAGGAGTTTGTCCTATTGCTAGAAGAGAAAGATTTGTTTTTATTCCCAGCTCTCATGTCAACACGTTCCTGTCAGGTAACTTCTCATGGCTCAGTTCCCCATCCTGGCCACTGCCCATCGCAGCAGTCCGAGGGAGCGCGGTGTAACGCGCTATCAGAGGTTCCTTTCTGGTGCTCAGACATTGTGCTCTGGGAACTCCTCTGGGGGCTTCTCTGCCAACCGGAGCTCGAGCTCTCCGGATAAAGATGCTCCCTGTGTAAGGAGGGGAAGTATTGTTATTAATACTGTTACTGCCTCTGAACTAGCCAGCTTAGCTTCCTAACATAACGTTCATAATTATGCAAGATTCCACTGTAATGAGTGGGATTGATTAAAGAACAGGATACATCATAATTGATTAATATAATTAATAGTGTTTTATTTATATCGTATGTGGCAAGGTCAGAATGGGAGAGGAGTAAATGATGGACTCTTTGAAAGGCAAGATGAGATTTAAAGTGGATTCCTTGAAACAAAGACAGTTCAGGTGGTACGGCTGGATTTCGTTCACAGGTAGTACTGCAGGCGTGGCAGTGATGACTGTCCACTAGCATGTCTTGAAGCAGACATTAGATATTACAGTACAGTGCTGCAGAAGTTTCTGCCTTTTTCTGGTTTCAGAAAAACCAGTGGCAAATGGTTTTTCTGCTTTGCTCAGAAAGGGAACACCTAATTCACATTCACTGCAGACAGCTTCTTCCTCTGCTTTTGACACTTAACCCTATGCTAAGGGGCCCAGAGCCTGCTAAATCTGCAGCCCCCACTGTTAGCACTAACATCTCGTATCAAAATTCTTGACTTCTAGCAACCAGGGATTAAAGTGAAACAAAAGTTGGAGAGAATGAGTTTCTCACCATCTCTCCCCTTCCATTATATTCAAGCCACACTTCCTGCATCCGTTATAAATATTTAAAGCAACAGTAGCTAACGTTTAAAGATTGGGACGGAAGCAGAAATCTAACCGTGTCTGCATCTTCCTTTGCAGCGTGCAGCAGCTCCGCGCAGCACATTCAGCCAGAGGTCATGTGCATTCTTAATGAGGTTGTCTACCCTCTGCGTACATGGGAAGCAATACGAAACTTCAGTGAGAGTTTTAATTGCTAACCATGGTTTATAGGCTTGGATGAGTTGAAGAAAGCTTTATAATAATGTACATCCAGGCTCACCAGGCAATCGTGGTTATGTAAGAGGTTGTAATTAGTAAAAAGGCTGGAAAATGCGTCTCCATTTCCACAGCTTCCGTACAATAAATCCTGATCCTGAAATTCACTTTTATCTCTCTTTTGGGTGCTTGTTACTTCTGGACTGACAGCTTTGAAAAAAAATTAGGAAAACAGGAAATTAAAATCTAAGGACAAATTAATAACAATTCCAAGTGTTTAAGAACATGGCGTTCCCAACTAATGCTCCCGAACTGATTTTCCTTTCCCCCATTGTGGAACCAAATGCCCCTTTCCCTTCTTCTATGTCACGTTAGCTACTTTCTGAGAAGTTATTTTAGGCACAAGGATTTTGCTGAGAAATTTAAGAAGTCCGTGACCTTTCCTTTAATTTCTCAACAGCCACTTTAGAGGCAACGGGACTTTTAATTATGTGTACATCGTGGCATTGGTTTAGAATAATCTAACAACCTGTCTTCCATGCACACTGAAGAAGTACTCCCGCAGACAAACATGACAGCCCTGTTAAAGTGCTACCTATTTTTGTCTCTACTTGATGTTTTGGGATTCGTTCATTTGAACATCATTTACTGAAAAGTAGAAATCCTGCAGTGCTGCTTTTTTTTCTCATTACCCATCAATGGCTGGGCAGGGAGGAAATGAGCATTCAGTGGAGGAGGAGTATGTGTGTGTATTGCAAAAGAGCTGTTTTCAAGCATGTGAGCGTAGTAGAGAGAAAACTACCCTTTTTAGAAGTTTCCCCCCCACCCTGTTTATTATTCAGCTTAGAATTGAAAGCATTTTGTTTGAGTTCTGGCTCCGTGGTATGTGAGGCATGAAATGGGACCGTTCACGCCAAGAGAATGATAACAGCCCGGACTAACTTTCAGGTCTGTGGATTCATAATCCAGATCCGTGTACGAAAGACATTTGGTATTGCACTTTTCATCCACACCACATACTTAATAGGTGGTTTATTACTAGTTACAAGTGGGTCGAAGGTTTCCCCTGGGCCTTGCAATGTCTCACCTTTGGACAGTGTACAATGGTCAAGGTCTTAAGGACTGGTCAACGTGAAGCCTTGCTCTTGGAAGGCTGTCTTGACTTGTAGGGTGAATAAACTTGTTCCTGTGATTTTATTGTGGATAAAGAGGCATCTGTAGTAACTCAGTGCAGCCTGAGAGAGGCTCCTTAGGACTTTTGAAGATGACATTTGATTTGCAGTCAGAATAGCAGAGTTGCACCTAGACAACACAAGCTGTTTTTGCTAAAGGTCTCTTTGGGAAAAGATCATATCACAAATGATTTGAAACGTTTCCTTAGGCATTTAGTAACAACTTTGAGAACCTGATTTGACCCCCTAAGAGGTCAACAGGAATCTTTCCAATGACTTCAGGGTGCTTGAACAACGTATTTATTTTCTGTTCTTTAAAAACAACATCTTCCTGACTGTTGTTTGCATTATTCTTCCTTCTTTTATTTCTGCCACTGAACTCTACTCTGGTATTAGTCTTTTAATCTCCATGGTAAAAAAGAAAAGAAAAAAAATTTGCTGATAAGTGGAGACTGGACAGGGGATACATCAGCTCTGTGATTACCCTACTATATTTGGACATTGAAACTGAGAAGTTGCTGCCAATTGCAGCCAGTCCATGGGGACTGGTGAATTCTGTCAGTGAATGTTGTTCGATTGCTTTTTTTACTAGTGGTTGTCGCTATCTTTTTGGACCTACTAACACCCAGGTCGATAACTGAAAGGCTCTGTAGATACAGAGATTTCTTCTGCTTCCCAAGCTGGTAGCAGAGGTTGTCTGTTATAAATCATATACCATTACTTGATGAATCTGGATCATCTGGTGTACTTTTCTCAGCTGCCCAACCTGGATTAATTACAGTATATTTCTAATCGATGCTTCTCTTCAGAAAGAAAAGCTTTGAAATAATTCCTCTTAGAAAAATGTTTGACCCTTAGCCCTCAGTTGTCTTTTTACAGGCGAATGTAAATCAGGTGGCATAGCTGGTCTGCAGAGGAACCCCCAGATCAGCCAAAGCTGCAAAATCTGTCCCTGGTTTTGGAGGATTCAGCTGAAGTGTTTCCTGCCGTCCAGATCTGATGGTTTGGTTAGGCCACCTATAAAGCCGGGTACATTTAATTCAGGTCAGGAATGGGAGCTTTGTTAAACACGCGTACAAACCCCCACAAGAAGCTGCTTGTGGAGTTCTGTGGACAAAACGGATTGAATTAAACCCGAGTCCTTTCATACCGTCTGATAACCAGGAGTTAATGAACTGTTGCCTGCAATGTGTAGTGCTGTGTGTAATCAGTCGCTAATTGTAGAAACAACTGATTTCAGGGAGTTCGTGGCAATTATGAAACGCTCGTAATGGCAGGAGCGTACTAAAACAAAATAAAAGACGTGCTTTTTTCATGAGCCAAATGCAGCATCCCAGCAGTGAAGTGGCGGGGGTTTCAGGGAGAAAACGATAGCCTCTTCTCTGGCCCTCAGCAGAATCAGAAAGTATTAAATATCTGTCTCCAAAAAAATTCAGTAGTTGTTCCTTGGCAAGTAATGTTAATCTAAAAAGTTTGGAGCTGATATTTCTTGTTTTCAGTTTTTAAGGGATTTATGCTTTGGGCCCACCTGATGGCATGTCAAAGTATTAACCTGGCACTGGGCATCGGTGCGGGAGGAAGCAAGGTGTTAATTTCCGTTCCTTTATGAATCAATCGATAAACAAACTGTAATGTCACTATAAATCTTAGAAAAATTGCCTGCTAAGAAAATGTGAACATTTTTATGCAGTTCCTGCTTTCAGAAGCTTGAATAAAGGTTAGCCCTGAAATATGCAAAGTCTGAATGCTAAGGTTAAATCCGCAACGCAATCGGTCAGGCTGGCGTTGCCTTCAACATGCAAAATTAATATCCCTGTTGGATCTCTCAGTCTTAGCCCTGTCGGACACTGACAGAGCCTCAGAAAAGGTGGCGAGGCAGCACACGCTACCTGAGCTCTGCTGGTGCCCTCTCTGCTTCTGTTGGATGCAGGTTTATCACACTAACAGGCTAAATCTCACTAAGCTACAGAGAGCTTTTAAGACAATCGTACGAGAGTCACGGTTATAATCTCACTGAGCAGCAGTGGAAGAGCAAGTTGGACAATTAATCTGCAGCCTTTGCCGTTCATTCATAATGACTTACTTAAAAAAGGGTAATATATCTTTTAGGTGGCTTGCTTTCTTACTGTAAATCCTTGATATGTATATTTTTGATCAGTATATTTTTTCTTACAGTTACAGATAACTACACCTGTGCTCACAGGCCTGGGGGAAGCTGAACGCATGCTAGTGTGTACTCACTATTTCCAGACCTGGGATCATCACTGATTTGTGCGATTGTGGGCGGGGTGCTCAACAGCCTCCTGGTGTGCTGGAGTTTGCACAGCCTCGAGAGAAGGGATATACAGGAACTTGTGGCTCAATCGGAAAAGCTTGGGAAAAAAAATATCTCTGTTTCCCTGCTTCTCACCAACTCGAGACAATTGGTGTGTGCTCAAACCCAGCCTGGAGGAGGTGATGTCATCTGCAGTTTTAAACATAGCTTTCTGTCAGTAGAGATGTGGGGAGAAGATATATTATGGTGTTAGATTATCATGGTTAACCGAGTACTGCTCCTTCACAGCTGGTTGACACGTTGCAAAGCTTGTCTCTTCCTGACTACCGGGGCTGTAAAACTGTGCAACATCCTGGCAGTTAACAGGGCTTCATTTTCTAGCGAGTGCTCGCCAAGAGAGGAAACATTGTCTGAAATAAAAAGGTACGGAGATCCCCACACAAGACAATGTGCTTCTGTGTCAATCAACTGTATCAGAAGAATTCATTAGTGAATTAATCCATAGTGGGTTAACAGGAGATAACAAGCTAAAAACACTTATCTGTTGGTGGATCTCTGTCAACCTTCTGGTCCAGGGACTCACAGCCTATCTGTAACAAAAATCAGTAAGGAAAAGGAAAGAGCTTGTAGGATCTGGGAGATACTGTGCCTGTGCTCTTTGTATAGGCAAGTTCTCTGCATGCCTACTGACCTTCTGTTTGCAGGTCTGGTTTTGTTGTATTTTTCAGAGGTTTTGGGGAAGAGCTCAGCTGCACTAAGTGCTAGTGGAGCTATGGCAGTTTCTAGTAGCTGGTGGTCTGGTGCTCCAAGAATTTAGAGTGGACTGTTTCATATTCATTTTAACAATAAGCTGTATCGAAGAGCTTTTCCTCCGGTAGCACTTAGAGAAAGGAAGAGAGAAAAGGGAGAAAAGTATTTATATCCTTCAATTAAGTTTATTTGGCATCCTTACAGACAGGATCGTTAGATGAAACTGGGGCAAGAAATATGGCAGGTATATTCTAATGTGATTTTTAAAAGAGAAAAAGAAAACTTATTTAAATTCCTCATTCTTTTTTTTCTTGAAATTACAGCAGGTCCTGATCATTTACAATGTTGGCAGCTCCAAGTATCAGTTAATGTTTTCACCACTAATAATTTTTAGTAGACTTCCTGTGAAAATGTAATCACTGAAGAAATGCAAAAAAAAAAAAAAAAAATCATGTCTTCTTGGATCTATACCACATAAAACACAATGTTTTTATCACACTAAAGCTGTTGGATTAGTTTATGGCTGCTGAAACCCTGTCCAGCCTTGGTAAGAGCCCCGGAGCTGCGTGATGTTAGCTGGGGGGATTGTGTGCCTGGGGTGCGGAGGCACACGTGCTTGTAGGGTAGACAACGGTGAGTGTGGAGATGCACTTGAAAGCCATTTTTTCCCTTTTCCTTGGACTCATTCATGCCTGACTAGCATTGCGGAGCAGGGTTTGCAGGGGTGAAGTGGCTGGAGCCGTGCCTTTGACGTGTCCGTGCACTTGCAGCGAGGCTGAGGTCAGAGCAGAAGAATGCTGCTGTAATTGTGGCTGCAGGCAAGGGCTAAGCATAATGGGAATCAGGGGCTGGCTCAGCCAAAGATTTCCTGTATGATCCTGGTCAAGTCACTTAATTACTTTTGCCTCATTTCTCTGTTGTACAGTGTATATCCTAAGGCTTCAGTTACCTGCCTTGTCTATTTAAATCAAACTCCCTTTGAAGCCAGGACTGTACAATGAGACTATACTGTTAATTGGAGTCTCTGGGTGATAGTGTAATTGTGTGTAGTGTAATAACAACATTTCCCTGCAATTTGCATCAGCTTTGCCACTGAATCAGACCTCTGTAATGCTCACAGTTTCATGCTGCTCCTGTTGAATATCACTGCACAAAACTCAACGCTGGCCCATTAAACGTGGGCTAATCTCACTCAAGAGACTTAATGCTGAGTTCACTGAAGTCAAAGGCAAACCTCTCATTTATTGTTTTCTGGGGCTGGGATTTCCCCCTAACTCCCTTTTCGTGCTGGAGAAATGGAGCAGGAGGCTTGCTACCATGTCCGCACTCGGCGTCCCTGCATCCCTGGCTGCAGATGCTGTGCATGCTCTGACGCTGGAACTAGGTGTCCAGCTCAGTTCCTCGCAGTTCTTTGGGTTTAGGGTTAGTGGACCTGTGCTCACACTGTGGGAACTGGTTCTGCTATGTAAAGCTTTGAAGAAAGAAGTTTAGAAAAAAGTTAAACCAACCCTTGTTTTTTTGCCTTTAAGAGTTAGTGGTGTTTTCAAATCCTTCTTGCAAAATAAATAAATAAAAAGTCAAGTTTCATTTGATTTTAAAAGAAACAAGCAGAACGCAGAATTAGCAAACTAACCTTTGCCATGCAATTTCAGTGACATTTTGAACAGCATTGGGTGATTTGAGATGAATTGTCCTGACAGAAATTGCTATTTTGTAACCGTAAGTACTGCTGAAATCCAAGCTTATGTAAATATTTTTATATGGGAGGAACCTAGACAACATGTAATGCAAAATTTAGGCTGATTTGGATGGAGATGGGATCTGCTAGAGTAACTCAGCTGGCCATGACGGAGTCCACGGTAATTGGGACTGAAGCGAATGGTTAAGAACGGATTGTTTTCATAATTTTGTGTGGTACTCTGCGGTAAGGGAGAAATCCAGCCCTGTGTAAAGGGCCTGCACGAATGCCCTGAATCTCGTATGTCCCACTTAAACCCCCCAGAATGGGGTTTAAATGGGAAATGAATCAAATAAATCAATACAAGGTCAAATGGTGTTTGTTTACCCCCGGAGTAGGCAGGAGTGAAAAATTCGTTTGCAGTGTAAGTCTATGAAGTTGAGTGGGTTTTGCTGGCTTTCAGGATGAATTTGGCTGGGAACCCAAGTGAATAATGAGTAGACAGAGATTAAGAAAGCTGACAATTTTTTATGGTTTTTGAGGAAAAGCCTCAATTTTTTCCAACATTAGAAATTTGTTGAAGGAATATTCAACTTTTCCTTTTTATTTTTCAAAATGGGAATATTTAATCCATCAGAGGAACCACAGAATTCCTCATATTTGAATATATTTGCAGTGTGTCTCTGTATTTTTCACTCACCTCGAAAGCAAGAGGTGGAGCATTTTATTATGGAAGAGGACCTGGAGAATGAGACAAGTTTTGCCTGTTGTGAAATGTCCCATCTCAGTCTGGATACGCACTGGGTGGATTCTGAGCTGTCGTCTAACATCTTGTTTCTGCACCTATTTAAATCAGCAGAGAACACTCTTATAATCTTTGATGGTGGGTGAGCAGTTTAACTCTGAATTAGTATACAATTTAATAGGGAAAAGGTGGGATCTAAAGCTGCAGATAATTTGCAGTTGCTGTTAATCTATGAGTTAGTCTACGTACATCCTTGCCACCTCACAAGAACATTTATAGTAAAGGTTCTTCCATCTCTGTGTGTGTACATGCATAAAATATGTGTGTAGAACCAGCTCAGAATTTGCCAGGTGCACCGTCTATTGATAGAGGAGAGGATGTACATCTCCAGCGTAACCTCTACTCGCTTCAGATAAAGGAGCTGTGACACTCCCTGTATAATGGGCTAAATCATACCCAGGGTGTTCATTAATAGAAGTGAAAATTTCAGTGAATATGAATTTAAGGGAATGCATAATTCAGTGAAAGAGCCGTGTAGGTCTCTGTCTCACGTGTCTATATGCGCATAGACATAGACACGTATCTAGGCAGTGTCATGGATTTGATTGCAGTGGTGACTTCCTAAGATGAAGCCACATGCAGAGGGAAGGGAGCAGGTATTCGTTGCTAACTCTGAACTTTGGTTTATGAGGTTCCTGTGACAGTCAGTGAGGGGAGGTCAGTGCCACCAGGGGATAAACCAAACTGCCCGAACAAGTTAGGCTATTAACTTTTTTGCTAGCAGCTATATTAAGTGGTGAAAATCCTCTCTGAGTTTCAGACACGCTAACGTTGGTCCTATTTATATCTGCATCATCTGAAGAGGTGGGATCTGTCTGCTGTGGAGTGAGACAGACACATGGCAGTACTGTCATCTGCTAAGTTCACTAAAACCCTGACTTGACTGAACAAAGAGCTTTAATAAGTGTGATGGGTTTTGGATTTATTCCTCCTTTTCTTTTCAGTTACGTTAATGCGTCTAATAAATTAACAAGTATAGGGATACCTTAATGCCAAACAAGGAGCCACTGCTTCGTGCAGTCCATTGACATCTGTAGGTGCTTTTGAGATTGTTGGAAGTTTTACTCTTGACTTGAACAGGGCCAGGATTTCTCCTGAGGAGTGTGTTCTCACAAACAAGGTCAACTTGCCTGAGTAAGAGGATCTGGACTGGTTTGTGTGTGTCTTTAGATTTCCTCTCAGCACTGTTTGAATGTCCCAAGAAGTAAAATAAATGCCACTGATGCATTCATGTCCTTTCCAATTTGTGTAACACAAAACAATAATTTCCACTTCTATTGTGTGATTTATGTTTCCATAATGCAAAACTGGTGCTTTGACATGCTGCAGAAGAGAATTTGTTGGACATGGTAATACTTATAGGAAAATGTTCTCTCTGTTTAGATGTCATGACTATTTTCTTTTTCAAGTGAAAATTCTAGTGTCACATACAAATGTTACCTTTTCCTCTGATTATCTTGTACAAAGCTAATAGTTTTGGAATAGATACAGATTTTTAATGCAATGCTATGGTTCTGGTTTATAGAAAAATAGATCAATTACCAAGGCAGGCTTCAAAGAAGGAGACTGCCCTAAGTTATAAATGGCTCAGTCCCTTAATTCTGTCATAATCCTATTTGATATATAGTTCTCAGTGCTGCTGAATCCTTTTAGGGCTCTTTGATCAAGTGAGTACTTTCAAATGTGATGCCTCCTGTCATCTAACCCCTAAAAATAACACAACTTGCCATTTAATTTCTGGAAACATTCGTTTTCCTAGCTTTTTTTTTTTTTTTTTAAGCAGAGAAAACAAAAGGCCTGGCTTTCATATTAGCTAATTTAAGGAGAGAAAGAAGGACTACTAGAAACAAGACTTTTTTGTTATTTCTGAAAGACCCACTCCGATATTCCTCCTTGGGCTGATGACCTGAGCTCTAGCAGAGGCAGGACCAGACCACTGGTACTTAAGACATTTGGCATTAGATGTTCTAGGCTTCACTGAGAACTTAATTGAGAATATCAGATGCCAGAATATCACGGAAAGCTTCTGTTTTCAGAAGTAACAAATGATTTGACATTTATTTGAGGACACTTTACTGGATGCCTTGAACTTCAACTCTAAGGAACAGCTCTCTGTACAGTGCCTCAGGTCTGGCTTTTTTCAGCATCCTGATGAGTCTTTTCCAGATCAGGTCATGGGACTCATTAGATGTGCATGTTTGACATAGATCCTTTTTTTCCTCCCCATTTTTAAAAGAACACCAGGAAATTGTACAGTTACTAAGCCTGAGTTAATATTTTTTTATGTTACGGTGATGTGGTGCCAGAACTTCTGCTTTTCTGTTGGGCAATGTAACTGCTGTAACTGCTAGTCAAAATCCTTGTAAGGAGGAAAAGTATTCATGCAAATGGAAGGTTTAATATTTGGCATATGAGAAAGTCTTTTGTTTTCCTTCTCCCTTGCAACCACTGCCACTAAGTTACATTCAGCTTTGGTATTCTTTCTTCTTGTAACCGATATGCACCCAGGTAAGCAGACTTAACAAAGACAACTCAAGAGAGTGAGGGATTGTAGGATCAAATTGTCCAGCCTTGTGTAAGGTTTTCAAGTTTTCTAGTTGAAAATTGGCAGCTCCTGGAGCTACACTTGGCAGTTTCCTGCAGGAGAAGTTTGATCTGGGGCACCAGCATCCCAGGAGGACGATGTTACTCGCACGCATGAATGGCTAGCTCAGCACCTCCTTTTTTGCCCAGCCAGTCACATTTTCCAAGAGATCATTTATACCATGGAAAGGGAAAACACTGGAGGAGTGTGCTTGAGGTGAGCCTTGCAGAAGACCTCTCACCAATGTGAAATGCATTTGAACTTTGTACTCTTGGAAACTATGGAGTTGTAGCTCCATGGGGAGCCTGCAGAGTTTGGCTTCTTTTCTGTCTTTGCACCTCAGCTCCAAAGCCAGTCTGCTCTTGGCTTTCTTACACGTGACGGTGACCTGTCTTCCCACAGAGGTCTCCCTTTCAAAGGTAAAGAGGTTAAAGCTTCAATTTCATTGTAAATATTCTTAAAAGGCAGATTAAATGTTCGTATCTGTCCCTTAGAGCAATTAGATTTGCATACAGCCTTCCAAATGAAGTGATGTGGGCACAACAGCCAACTGTCGTCATGACGGAACTAGACTGGCTTGTAAAAAGGGCTACGCAACGATGCAGCTGCCTGTGGCTGTGGAGGACTGGATGCTTTCTCCTATAGAAATATGATTATTCCAACCAATCCTATGTTCCTGTTTCAGACCAGGTCTCCCTCAGCATTTAACAAGTAGAACAGACAATCCCAGACATAGTTCCAACCTGTTCAGATGTTATTCTGCTTCTGCCTACAGGTTATTGTATGTTCAGCTGGAAACCTGAGCATTTTGAACTCCTGAACCACCATCTGCTCAATCTATACACTCTGTTTATCAAAGGGTTTAAGAGCACTGTAAGGTCCAAGCCATTTTATGGAGCCCTGCCAGCCGAAATGAAATATTAGTTGCTGTATATTTTGAAAAACTGTCGCTTTGTAGGCCAAAAGAGCTTGGAGATCCCAGCTGGTAATCAAAGAGCAGTGTCACATTTTTCATGGTTAGGGGCTCCATTGGTCTCCAGATTCTTTAGGAACCTAACTGATGAATTAGACAATTAAATTTAGATCTGAATTAAATCCAAAATGCCATCACTAAAGACCCATGTCACCAATAATAGCAACCACTGCAAAAAGTCAAGCCTTGTGAAAATAACCACACAAAGCATCTATGCAGGATGTTTAGCTTCATGTTCAAGAAATCCTTCCTTGAAAAGCAAAAGCTAAATACAAGTGTGATCCTGCAAGCACTTCTTCTTAGGTAGAGATGTCCTACTCTGTCACCATTAAGATTGGAAAGGGTTTGCTGTTGATTTCTGTGGGTTGGATGCTAGGGGTCCTCTCATTCTCCCCAGTCCACAGGTCCAATCACTGGCGATAGTGCAGACAGCAGGCTTTAGGAGACTGCAGTCCTTGGTCCCGTAATGCCATTAATGATATTTCAGTCTGATTCTGCACCTTACTCAGCTCTCTGTCTAATCCACTTAAGGCTACACTCTGAGATGCTCCGTGCTACTGGACTGGATTGCTGAGCCTTAAACCTGACCTAGCATCAAGTGAGCAACTTACTCTTTTAGACCTTTATTTGCTCTGGATCTTGTGCTGGCAGTGTGGCAGCTGTGGCTGTCACCAGCTTTGGACTCACAGGAGCCGTGCACAGTCTGGCTGAGGATGGGTCAGGTATGAGCGATTCAAGAGCAAGGCAGAGGTGAACTCCATGTAGCCGAGGCAGTGCCTTTGGAAGGTGCTTTCTCCAGCATCTGCCTGGTTTCACAGGCCACATCTCATGGTGGGTCTTGGGAGGTGAGGATTGGAGTAAATGAGGGAAATTGTAGCTGTCTCTCTTTTTCCTGTCTGCTGCTTCTCACAGTGAACTGAGCTAGCCCGAAGCGTGTGATGTCTTCGGCTGCACTTAGCCCTGCTGACCGGAAAGTAACGCCTGGTTCTTGGCAGGATCCTCTGCAAGATCAGACCCTGGGGTTTGGAAAGAGGGGGAAGGGAGAGCAGGATTACTCCTGAGATGAGCTCTGAGCATGCAGCTGTCCTAGCTGAGACACTTGCCAGCCTTCTAAAATAAACCCACTCAAGCCACTCTTTTCTGATCAAAGAATGAAGTGGCTTAAGCTGGATAAAGCCTGTGTTGGTGACAGACTTCACGGCTAGGGCCAGCTTGTGCCTTTCCTTCATTTAGCAATGGCTTTTAAGGATTTTGATTTAATTCTTTGGGTCTTAAACATAAGCAGAAAATTCTTATAGTTAATCATACATTTTTCTTTTAATTACGGAGTTTGGCAGCTTTAACATAGAATACCATCTCTGCAGTGTCTCCTGTAAAATGTTACATTAAAATGTATTGTTCTAGCTTGCATTCCCTTTTTCCTGCGGCTGAGTTAACACGGGGTAGCTAAAGAGACCACAACAGAGAGCTCATTACTTTTCAAGGAGAAGTTGTTTTGAGTGAACATATAACCTCCAGAGCCCCAGAACACATCTGATTTCCCCTCACCTCTGCTGTGACTTGTCCCATGGCATGGGACTATCGATAATGTATGTATCTTCTTACTGTACTGCTCAGTACATTCTCCTGTAGGTTAGATCTGGTTAGAAAGCACTTGAAGTTTCCTTACGCATCTTCACTTCCCCAGGGGATCAATGTCTTGATGGATCACATTCAAACACATTCAACATCTCGCAGAGGGTGTGGGAAAGGACAACAGAATCGCTTCCTCTCTATCCATATCCATTTCCTACTGCGCTCCCTGGTTTACAGCTATTGGCATGCCCGGGGGGAACAGGGCTTCTCAAGGTCAAAGGAGGTGGGAAATAGCCACTGTCAAGGTACAGGAACTTTTGAGTTGGGATAGCAAAAGCATGATGTTTTTCTAACTCCAGGGAGAGGTTAGTGGGATCGGTGGTGGTGGCAGTGTGTGCGTACAGTGGGGTTGTGGTGGGTTGGGAATTTTTTAGCCTTGGCAAATAAGGTTAAGCGCTCATTGTTAAAAAGGTGATGGTAATCTTTGCATTTTCAGAGTAAGAATAATTTTCTAAGTTTCTTGAATTTGTATTACAGGAATAAAGGACAATATGATTCCAGTGTAATCACGTTTCACCCTGACTTTACAGTGGGATCGGTACCTACATCTGCCAAAAGTGCAGTGCAGTTTTATGCACTGTACCCTTGCTGTTTCACCTAAGTAGAGTTGTTTCGTAGGTATTAAAAAGGAGATTCTGACAGACCGTAGCCCAGGAGTGTCCAGCAGTTAACAGTCACTTGTAAGATGAGTTTTTACTGTGACTGTTCCAGGGGTGGGAATTAAACCTGAATCTTCCACATCCAAGATGAGAGCCTGAGCTGTTCATTTTCAGAGGAAGAAAGGAAGATGTACGTTGCTTCCTTGCAGCCTTGAGGTGGAACATCAAGTCCCCATGAACTTGTCCTGAGCAGAATCTCTCACAAATAGAAATTATGTATTTTGGAACTGCCAAAAGGAATTTTTGTCAGTGTTAATGCAATGCACCTCAGTTATGTGTGTTTAAGAGTGAATACAGACTAGGCAAGTGCATGCAGCATCCCATGAGGCATCCAATTACCACTGGAACTTTCTACAACAGATTTTTCTAAATATTTCTTTTTTTATAAAAAACATGATTCATGGAATTTTCTGAGAGGAAATTTCATTATTTTCACAAAAATATTCATCTGCCGTTGGGGAAAGCAAATGAAGTATTGTGTTTCCTCTTGGACTTCTTGAGTTTGTGGTTTTTAGAACCAAATGCTGTTTTGGGTCCTGTTGACATGTCATCTGTTTCTACGCCGACTGCTAGGTTGTCTTATGGGAGTTGTAGTTGTCTAGAGCTGGATGTATCAGAGCACCAAACGTCATCATCATTAAACCACCCTTAATCTTCCACAATCTCTAGCTGAACTAGTGCTTGTATCTCAGGAACCCGCTGACTGTCAGCTGAGTAAGGGGGGTCTTTAACTCAAATCGAGCGTCCATGTGCCAGAAAGGCTGTATTAAACAGGGAACAGCTGATTTTGCTCTGCAAAGACCCTCAGATTTCATAGCTTTGTAAAAGCAGGAACCAGATGTATATTTTAATGAAATTTAATGAATTCCGTATTGGGCTGCCAGCAAGGGAGGGAAGCAGAGATAATGGGAACTGAACTGAGGTATTTATTAATTTCTTTGCAGAATTTATTGGGTCAAAACCAAGAAATATTGAAGCTGAGCTGTTCAAAGGAATGTAGGTTCCCAGCTCCCACTGACAATCAGGAGCTGCAGGGCATACTCTCTCTTGATTTTGCTGGAAAATCTAAACGGCCTCAATGGATTTTTTTTTTTCCCTACTCTTTTTTGTCCTTGAAATTCTGTGAAACATGTGGTGCTCGTACGTGATGGGTAAGTCTTTTTTCCCTGAGAAAGGTGGTTTAGATGATGTACAGCATTGTGCATCACGTTCTTGAAGTGACAGTCCTAGAGCATCTCAGATGATTCCTTCAGAAACTTGCCAAATAGGGATGTTTATTTTCCTCATTTTACAAAGTGGAAAACCAAGAGACAGAATAAACTATATGTAATCACACAACTGGATCAGAAAGATACTCTGGATTTCCCAATAGGTTTATTTTTTCATGTGTTCTGTTAGCATTCACTCCAATGTACTTTATAACAGCGATAGCATTCCCATTAGCACATGACTTGGATGGTGGTGGGTTCCGTACAGATGAATAAAGAAGTGGTGTTTCTGTGAAGCCTTTATAGCCTGAAGAGATCACTGCGGACCATATGTGAGGGGAGCTGCTCACAATCAGCCTGCCTCTTCTTGCATGGAAGGTGACATTTCAGCACATACGGATTTGCCTAACTTACACCTTTTTTTTCACTTTGCAAGTGCTATTTTGTAAATATTTGTCAATTTGCCAGTGTTTTTGCCTCTTGCAGCTTTGAACAAAGCTTGTTACTGTTAGCGAACATATCTGCCTTTCTTGGCCTCGTTCCACTTCATTCTTAGGATTCCTTATGTTTTTAACATACTAAAAATAAATTCTTCTTATTGCTGTTAATTCTGCTGACCCTTATATCCTTTCACCTCTCTTATCAGTTTTCTACAATTCTTCCTTTCTCATTTTTATCTGTAGTTTTCAGTTCTCTTCCTCTTCCCACCCCCATGTGTTAGCTATTTTATTTATACATCGTTAGCATCGATAAACAACTGCTTTTCCTTCTCCCTCCATTTTACCCACTGGCTCCTTCTTTCCTAATTGTGTCCCTCTGAGCTAATTAGTAATGCCCTCAGTAGCAATCCCAACTTTCTGTTTACCTTCTCTGTACTACTGTAAGTGACAGGGTTGGTTTAGCCAACAACTGCACAAAAGCAGCCGGACCCAGGGCCAGTGAAGGGCCAGGACAGAAAGAAAGCTAAAAACATCCTTTACATTTGACTCGACTTACTCCCTCTGAATGCCCTAGGATGGTGACTGGCGAATTTCCACTTGTCCTTAGGAGGACCGAGGTAGATATAAATAAACCACAACGTGTGACCTAGCAAGGAGCGTAAGGGGTTGAAATCCCATCCCAAATAATCAATCCCACTGCAATTTCCTAAGTAAAACTGGAGAAGGGATAAGAGTCAGCTGTGCTGAGCAGCAGCGATTAGCCTCATTTACCCTGAATCGCCTAGGAGTGGCAAAGTTGTATAATTGTGTGAGTGACCAGCTGAGCCAAAGCGTTGGAGGGAGGAGGTGGAATGGAGGTTGGGTTTGTCTCTACGTGATAGAAAGCAGTTGACCATGAGCTGTGCAACTCTAGAGTTTTTGTGCAAATTCATACTAATTCATCACCTGCTCAGAGCAGAAATTTTGTGAATGGAAGGGGAAGCTCCTGGCTCAGGAACTTACTGGGTTTTTTTTTATTTTTTCTGCCATATTCTTACAGTAACCATTGGCTTTCATTCTCAAATGGAGACCTGTGTGTTTCTATGTTGAGTTCTTACAAGCAGAATTAAAAGCACATTTGGGTTAGACCAGGACTAAGAGAATCAGGATAAGCCCAGCCTGATCTCTAGGATGCTGCTGGCTCATGTCTTGGAAAAGTAATGTATGCTTTGGCTTCAGGAACAGGCTCACGTTACGGGGCCTGGCAGCAGAGGAGCAGGTGTGTTGCTCTCTGCAAATGAGTTCCCCTGGCAGCGTGATGTGGGGATGTGTGCCTGCTGCTGATCAGGACTTTGCCTGGCTCGCGCTCATTCTGTCAGGCTTTGCTTTTCTGAGCACTTAAAATCAATATAAATTAATAAAAAGAAACCAAACAGCCCATAAACAATATTATCTATGGAGCTGTTAAAATGCAAGCAGTCAAACTAAATTTAATCCACTTTCTCACATTAATGCTGTGCCAGGGTGCGTATTTAACATGCTACTATTAGATCAGTAACAGATGTTGCTCAAAGGAAACAATAAATGATTCTTTTGGAGGAGGCTTCTTTGGGGCCATCTCAAGAAGTCAACTGGCCTGTGTGTGTGCACCAACCGCTCAGAGCAGAGTCAGCGCCTGTCTGACTTGAAGATAGCATCTTTGAAGTTCTCTGAGGTTCACTGGAGGTGTCCATGCTCCTGATAAAATAACAGTGTTAAATACTAATCGATATATCCGTGTTCTTTGGAAGGGTATCCTCTTGTAGGGTTCATTTCAGTACAGTCTCTACTTCAGTGTTATAACTTCTTCCTTTCTTTGTGTGTCAGACTTGTCTGGTCTAACATGATTGTCTTGTTTTAATTATTTTATGAGTTCTGGTATAATTTAGCACAGTGCTGAACTGTCTCCTCTTTCTGCTTCATTTCTGTAGAGACGTCGAATGATCCGCTCTCCAGTAATAAAGGCTCAGCCCGGTCACTTAAGTTCCAGGGAGCTTCTGAAAGTACAAGTCTGTCTGCCTCAGTTACAGCACCTGGAAAGTAAGTAAAAATGTGCTTCCTTTGCAACATACAAAAAAAGTGGTACATTTTGGTATAGACACAAAGTGGAGCATCTGCCTGGCAGCCTCAGTGCCACCGGGCTGGAGGTGGTGAGGGGAAGGAGGAAGGAAGGCAGTGGCTATACTTCATATACCTCTGTGCAGAGCTTCCACGAGCATTAAACTGATGCAGGATGCTCACAACCTTGCTATCGTGTCCTACTTCAACCCTAGTGTCTCAAAGGAACCTGAAACCAGCATTCTGACTGGTTAGGAGCTCCCTGCACAGAAGAGCTGTGTGGAGAACAGGGAGAAGCTGAGAACACCCAGTAGGACAGAAGCTTTGAGGCTTTCTTTAGGTTGAAGCAGAGACCAGACTTTATTTTCAACAGCCTACGTTTCAGGAAAACGTCCTTCCTTCTGCCTCAAGTAGGTAGATACACGCCTATTCAGACCTCCCTTCTTGCTCTGATATGTGTGTGAGGGCGTTATATACATATACATCTATATACCTACATGCCTTAAGCACCCACCCCTCTTCCTATTGTAATGTTTTTTAAACATTTGTGATTATACAGCATCTTGTAAAGAATTAAGAAGTTCATAATTATTTATAAAGTTAATACTTATAATGAAATGGTTGCACTTTGATGTCTGTATATGTTTTCTAAGCTAGGATGACCTATATTGTAGAGGTATTATGTATACTAGGTGATGCAGGGATTGGCTTGGGAATTACCCATGTTTAATGAACACTAAAATTAGAATTTGACTGAAATCCACATAAATGGCTCGACAGCAAGTTTGACTGCCCCTGGGGAGCTGTGGGCAGCTCAAATTTACCCACAGGCATTTTTGAAAATGTTTTTTTTTTGAATCAGCATAGTGTGCTTTTTGGAGCAGAGAGTGCAGCTTGCACTTTAAACTCCCTTCCCTTCACCTTGTCCCCCATTTCGGTGTTGAAAAGCCCTCCATGGAGAGTAGATCGTGAAGTATGTTGCAGGTATAATATATGCTGATGGTTTTTTGCAGTATTTGCTATGAGAAGTCGACTGCTTTCCCTGCTCGGTGGCCTCATTGCTTGGACTCTTGCTATTTAGAATTTCCAGATATTTGATCTGTTCTGTAGGTATTTGTGCTTCAGATAGTGTGAAACCTGGTCTAGCTGGTTTATATCTTGCTGTCCACCACACACTCCTTTTGCTTTGTCCCAGCAGCTAACTGGTGACACTGAGCTGTGCCATGGCCATGACTTTGGGGTGTCTGGGCTGTGACAGGACAACAGACTCCCTGGCTTTTGCTGCAGAGACAAGCAGAAGTGGTTAATTCACAGTCCAGTTGTGCAAATGGAAAAATGTTGAAATTAAAATTGTCGCCCACGGTCAGCGTGAAAATTCTTCATAAGATTCAAGGAGAAAATTGCAAATTTAAGAAGCCAGAGTTCTTCCAGAGGAAACTGTCAGGAAAATGAATATCCCAAATCACAAGAGGAATACATCATTTTATTGGTGGGTTCATCTGTAGGACGTTGGTTTGTCTGAAGAAGCATATATCTCCTTTTAGGATGTACCTTTAAGGAGGTTCTAGGTAAAATGGAAACTCATTAACACTGGTTTTTAACTATTCTATTGGCGTTTCTGACGTGACATGGCTGTAAAGAAGTCAGTCCACGTTGCCTTGTTGACTGGCATACTCTGGATTTGTTTTTTTGCAGCGTTATGCTCCTAAACCTGAACTGTAGTCCAGCCTTTTAAAACTCAAGTCTACATTGTTGCTTTTCTTTTTTTGTTTTTCCTTTCTTTCCTTCTTTCTTCCCCTCCCACCCCCTGTTTTGTTTTGCCTCCTAGCTGTAGGATGTTGGCTTGGCTGGAAGCAGACAAGCCTTTTTATTTCTTTTGACTGCTTCTGCAAAGCTTGATGGGGAATTTACATAATCAATGAGGTAACCCTGTCACCCCAAACATGGAGTCTTTAAAGAGAATAGTTTTATGCAAATTAGGTATTGATGGTGTAATGATTAATTGGCCCCAAGCCTTTGTTAATATGCAATTGTTGTAGTGTAACATGCATTTGTAATTATTTTGGTTTGGTTGTTCAAACAAGTGGTGGGCACTTAATTGCTTGCAGCAATTGAAGAGACAGGATATCAGAGAGAAAAACAAAGGGCTGGTTAACGTGTTATCTGATATAATGTTAGATTTCCTTTGTGTATATTGTGTTACAACGGTCAGATTGATCAAAATCAGTGCAACTCTCTAGGAGAATATAGAACTATTCTGACTTCCAGCAGCTGAGGATGTGATTTGAAATGTTCCCCAAGTCAGATTTGGGTGTTGTGTTTGGTGTTGGTTATCTGGGAGTCAGGATGGTGAACTGTGCTGTTCATTGCTGTTGGTTATTATTATTAAAAAGTAACCACTTTGGTTCCAAAGGTTGCAGTGAGTTTAAAGTATGCGTTAGTGAGAAGCTGCTTGGAAGACCGTTTCAAGCAAACAAATACATATCTGAGCTACTTTACATTCTCCAAGGTGCTTATCTGCTCTGCACGGCTTTCCAGCTAGTTTGATTTCCCTTGTCCATTCCTTTTGCCTCTGGATCTGCATTTAGCAATCAGGGAAAAAAGCCTCTGTATTTGGAGATGAAGAATTCCACATCTCCATAAATGTACTTAAGCTATTGACTGTGTCAGTTTTCTGTAGCATATAAATTTTCTACATTTTTGCATAGAGAGTACTTTAAAGTTGTGGAGTTTGTCTCCTGGGACAAAGATAGTTTGGAGGGGATAGCAGAGGGATCCACCCAGGAACAGCGGACAAAAAGGAAGGAACTGAGGATTATTAACATCTTCTAAAAATGAACTCTGTTAATAATTATGAATATGAACTCTGCATATAATAACTATAATTCTGTTATAGAAATATTATACTCATGTAGCAATAGGGCATGAGGATAGGAGCTAAAATATGGAATAGATAATGGGAGTGAGCAGAGTGTAACAGATCTGTTTTGGCAGACAGATAGCAAGATGTTATTTGATGCAGCAGCAGAAAACAAAATTACTTAGAAAAGATCTGGTTTTTGTCCTTCTTTCCAGCAAATAAGACACTGGAAGTGGGAGGACTGTGTATGTACTGTGGGTAGGGCTTGGCTTAGCAATGATATGCTGTTAGGGGGCTTGAGGTGTGATCTTTATTGTTTCCCTGAAGCTCTGTCCCAAATTCCTGTGATATGTAGCTTATTCTTGGTCACCCAAGTGGAACAAAATCCAAGGAGAAACTGCAGTCCATCTACATCTCGTTTAATATGGCATACTATGATACATATGCATTGTCCTGAAGTTGGTGCTGGCGTCTTAAATAAAATCTGGTCTTAAAATAAGTTTTTTGCATTGTCAGAATGAATATGTACAGTTTTCCCTGAATGATTGTTGTAGAGTTGCTGATGAGATCTAGAGTTTTTAAATTAGTAGTATTTTTAATAGGAGAAGGAAATGTAGAACTTTACTTTCAATCACTTATAATTTCTCTTACATTACAGTGTCTTCACCGTAAAGAGGAAATAGCACCGAGTGGACAAAAATGATCATAGATTTTAGGAGGGAACTTCACAGGCTCCTCTTGAATTCAGTGCTGATCATCATGAACATCATGGGCTGACAGCTAAATTCTCAGCCAGTGGACAGCTTGTTCAGTAAATCCTTTGTAATCCTTTTCTACACCAGCCAGTGACAAGAAACCAAGAAGCTTCCCATTATCTAGTAGTTCGTAAGAATATCTAGTAGTTGAGAGGCAGCTCAACTAACAACCAGAGGAAGTGCCCAACATTGGCTAACATCACAAAAGGAGTTAATAACTCTTAAAACCCCCCCCCCAAAAAAAAAAACAAACAAAAAACAAACTAACCCCCCCCCAAAAAAAACCAAACCCAAACCAAACCAAAAAAAGCCCCATCAGTCCCACAGCTAACAAGAACCCTAGCATCTCCCAGCTCAGACATTGTGTTAGAAAGTAAAGAAATAACAAGATTAATCATTTTACAAATGTTGAAAAAAACCCCAATCAGGGAGCAAGGATGTCCAGGAAGAAATAAAGTCACAAATGGGCATACATGTGATTGCATTCACCAGTTTAAATGAGATCTGGTAATAAAAAATGTACACCTTAATAACTTAAAAAACAAATGATGCCTCTTCAGCAAAAAAAAATGTTTCCTATCTTTATGTGCAAAGGTGAAAGCAGGAAATCCGGCAGCGGAATAGCTAATTCCAGAGATCTACAGCAGCAAGCAGCTCAGGAAATGACTAAATATCGAGTGAAGTGAACAAATGCTGAGGGAGATTTCCGTGCCAAAACCAGACCTTCAGGTAGCATTTCATTGTGTTAATGTCTCTCCTGTGCCGCTTGGTGCAAAGAGGCTGTAGCCAGGTTATGCCTGAGCTCCAGGCAAGGGACATCCTCATCTCAGGAAATATCCCTGCGTGTGAAATTGTGCTGGGGAGCAGACACAGCGGTTGGTCACGGCTGCAGTTGTTAAGAACACCAAGTTTGAATGGAACGTTTTGGTCTAAATGCAATGCATATCCATAAATCCCATCCTAGAAGGGACACGGTGAACATGTCTATCTCAGGCCATAATCTATACAACATCCACAGTCCTATCTTAGAGATACCACTGTACATCTGAAAAAATGTTATTGGAGAGAATGAAGTCTCTCAGTTTACACTGGCCCAGAAAACCTAATCCACAATCTTTATCCTCTAACACTGCACATATATTTTAAGTATAATATAGAATTTGAAACTGTGTATTATTTATCCCTAAGAATGTTTGTAGGATAAATAAAAAATTTGCATGATAAAGCAGATGAGCAATTCAGAGATGTTCTGGTCTCAGGGGTAAATTTGAATATAAGCAGGTATTGTTATGCATTTTACACTGAGAGAAGAACTTTCTTTAAGTATTATACCAATACCCCAGAACACTTATAAAAACTTAAGCTTCATAAACTGCTTAACTTGTGTTTTCTTAATACTCTTGTAGTTTAAAGAAGCTGAAATGTTTTATTATTCTTTAAAATCATGTCCTCTTCAACTTCTCCACCAAACTTCAAGCAGATGCTTATGAGCAAGTTACAGAATAAACTCCCAAAGAAATGTTTCCCAGTGGAAACACGAGCACAATATTTATGGCGATATGGTACGCTCAACTCCAATGCCGCATTTGTAATCAAAATGACAGCACCTCACCTACCTGGAACATAAGACATGAGGGTGCTAACTCTATCATCCATCTTTGGTTATATTTCATCAGAACAAGGCTATTGTCTGTGCTTAAGATAGTCTAGAGGACTACAATAATTATTAAAACAAACCCTCATGTATTGCTTTCTGCTAAAAGGGTGGTGACAGGTTTTCATGTAAAATCAATCTCAAGATTAAACAAAAAATCATTATAAGACAAGAAGAAAGATAATTTAAATAACGGATTATGTGAAGGTGGTACTAGAAAAATTATCCTTTCTGTTGACACTCCTTAGTAGCTCGATAGGAGAGATGTGGTCAAATTGTTTAAAATGCCAGACTGTCACCTCCCCGAGGCAGGCTGGTTGTGTCTTTGTTTTTGTCACTGTAGCTATTAAAAAACTAAGATAGCCTGGAGGGCTAATGGAGATGAGATTATTGTGAAGTTAATTGTGGAAAAGACCCACAGTGGTGATGAAAGGGACAGAACTGGGAGTGGGAAGTAATGTCCAACAGCAGTTTGTTTTTCCCTTTATTTCCAAAATCATAAAACTGAAGTTGTCAGTTGCATGGTTGCTTTCGTCACATCCTGCTGACCGGTAAATTCTGCAGCACGGAGTCAGGAATGCTGTGATCGCTGAGCGCTTTCTGGCTGCCTTACAGAGCGAGGTCAGGCTGGTCTGTGCAGAGCAGTGGCAGCAGGCGCGGCCTCGGAGACGCTGGGACCTGTGTGTGCTGCTGGGGGCAGCAGGGTTCGGAGCCCTGTTAGTTAATTCATTATCATTTCTCTGGTAGGTAGAAATCCAGAGTAGCTGATTTCATTCATGTTCCAAGGAGAAATGGGAGAAACCGCAGTTCAGGCAGTGGTTATGGCAGTGTCGGCATCAGTAGAGCAGATTATTTAGCTTTTTCCATCAGGGACATTCTCCTCAGGGCTGCCTGTCAGAAACACAGCAGTGTGACAAGCGGGTGTTCTGTGCTAAGGTTTGCTACATCCCCGTGAATTCTCGTACAACAGAGAAACCCGTGACCCTGTTAGAAAGTTACCTGCTGGGCCAAATCTAGAGGTGACACCTACAGTATTAGAAATTATGTGTTGGTAGGAGTGTCCGAGGGACGCTAAGTCCATGGGATTTAAAGCAGCTATAAACAGAGACCTCTCTTGACATAAACTTCCACCCTCTTATTAGCTACTTTTTGCAATTCCTCCGTATCAGTTTCCCACTGCACAGCACGTGGAGTTTGAGAGTCCTTCTGCCTGAAGCTGTCTCTGAAGCTGGTGATGTACCCAGCCGTGCCCCTCACCTTTGGGCCGCCCAGGAACTGGTGTTGGTCCGTGTCCTTCACCGCTCCCAAAGGGCTCAGGGAGGATTTGCTTTGGCAGGAGGCTCTCAGGGCAGGAGTAGCCCCTTGTTAAACTGCAATGCAGACTCTGCTGGTAATTCAGAAGGTGGACGCATCAGTGTAGAGTCTGCCTGTAATCATTTGCTCTTGCTGGGGAGAAAAAAATGTAACTGGATCCATTATGGTGAACACAGAGTAGGAGACTAAGCATTTAGTTTCTGATGGATGACTGTGTAGATGTGATAAATGTTAGAATGGTTGCAGCAATAATGATTCTATGTTGTCCAAGAGGTTGCATTAATTTAATTAGATTTGTACTGGAGTTTGAGATGACCTGCCTCTACACAACGTCTTAAGCAGCCAACGTTGGAGGAGTACAAGAGACAGGAGGTGGGGGCAGGTCTGGCTTTTTTTTACTTCATAGACAATAAATTCTAGATCAAAGTAAAAACAAGCAATGATATGTGTATATTTTTTTTAACAGAAACGCTATAAATATTCAGTGCTGCTGGTTGGCAACATTAAGAAATCACTGAAAAATGCAGTCATTGCTAAATGTGTTCATTTGAGAGGTTTGCTGTTACAAGTGTGAATCTTCAAAGGCCGTGAAACTTAACAATAGCTTTTCAGTATTAGACAGAGAGTTAATTATAACATCTATCACACGGGCAAGGTAACTAAAACAAATCCATACACCTCTTTAGTTTTCAGCTTGTTGAGTGAGTGCTGTCAGAAGGAATTTGCCTCGATGCATGTGCTTGGTGATGTTATCAAAGTGTCTGTCAGGGAGAGCACTTGAATGCTGCTCAGAGGCCTGAGCGAGCGCGCGGGGATTGGCAGAGACAGTGACGGGGTGACTATGGTAGGTCCTGACACTTTGAATACAGAATTATATAGTGCAGTGACAAAGTGTTCAGTTTATTTAGACTGGGGAACACGATGTGCGGGAGACAAAGGAGAAGCAAAGAAAAGGTTAAGTTACCGAAATTTTAATTGAGCTCTGAGTGACTGTTTTTGAATAATTGGTTGTGTCAAAACGTAATGATTACCGGCTTGGGAAGCTGCAGCCTTTCACCCTCAGGTCAGTGGCTCAAATCTGGACCGTGCTGGTTGTAATGACTGATATTCAATACTGGCTAATGTGAAATGAATTGCTGATCTCTGCCCAGCTTCTACTGGATAAGCATCTGCATCACCAACAGCGTGTGCCGGGAGTCTCGGCAAAGGCAGCATCCAGAAGTAATCTCCTCCTTTTTATGTAAGTTCCCTACTGAGAATTGGTTGTCTGGTATATGAGACCGTGCACTATTGCTGCAGTAGCTTTGTCAATGTGGCGGAAAGATGAGAACTTTGCTTTTCAATGTTTCCTGCCTGGCGACTTTTGTGTGCATTCAATGGAACCTTAGCAATCCTTCACTAACTGTGAGGAGCCCCTCACAGCACTAACAGGACTACTGGCAACTAGGGCATCACCATTAATCACCGAGGATTGTTCTCCAGGGTCTGGGCACAGTCATTTCACTCCATACTTAAGAATATTTTTGAGTTTTCATCTTCTAGAGACAGGGAAGTAAAAATAATAGCCACTGCACAGACAACATTAACCCACAGTATCGCTCCCCTAACTGTCATGAGCCATTGTTTCTGCCGCTGGAGCTAGTGTGAGATCCGTCACTGGAAGTCTTCTGGAACACAGTGAATATTTCTGAATACACCTGTCTCTGTGTATACCTGGCCCTGAGCTGCTCCTGCTATTCTGCAGGCAATGGGAACTTAGAATAGGGGTTTGCTCTGGTGCCTCAGTAGATCGAAGAAATCCAGAAGTCCCTGGGTTTTACCATCTGAAGTGTATGTTCCTTGGAACAAGCACCAGACTAGAAGTTTATTTGTGCATCCCAGAATAGATTGCAGAAAGGTACCTCTAGGCTGCCAGAGTGTTTTCTCTGAATGCAAGTTGAACTTTTAATGGTGCTAAAATCATAGAATCATAGAATTGTAGATTTTGTTGGTACCTTTGAAAAATTACAAATTTTCTGGACAGGAAGCACAGATGAGAAAGATTCATAAACTTTTAAGTTGATATCCATTTTTTCCAAAGAAACCAGCTCATCTTTAGCAGCTTAAAACCATTCCTAGCTTGTGTATCTGGGGAGAAATACCTTTCCTGCTGTAGTATTGTTGTTGATTTTAAAAGCGAAAGAGGTTTCTCCACTGGCTCAGCAGTCCTGGAGAGGACTTGGGATCAGTATCGTTTTCATGAGTCCATGAAATCTTTTTTCCTATTACCTGAACTATTTGGTAGTGAGTCACTTTGTGCACTTCGGTGAGGATTGAGGAGAATGTAAGAATGCACGCTGTCCAATTTCCTATTCCGCTGTGTTACCCAAACAGCTGGATCGTCACGCAGACTCTCGTGGGAATGGCGAAGGTTATGAACCCAGCTGTTTGACTGTCTTGTGGGTCCTCTCCAGACACATTCCACCTGAGAGCGCTGGCATTTGAATGAGAGAAGGTCCTGACATCTTAATTCTGGACTAGCAGGTATCACTCCCCATGCAAATATAATTTCTTAGAGCGTGAGCAAGTAACATATGTCCAGCCCCCGCACTACAGAAGCCCAAGGGAATGGGCAACTGAAGTCCAAAAGCCAAACATATTTCCTGATTAATTGGGCCCTTGAGGCTTTTGGGTGACATTAAAGAATCTGCCAGTCATCCCCCACCCCCTCACCTCTTCTTTTAGATAGTAAGTAATAAAATAACATAAAATCTGCTTTCAAGACCTCATTACAATGAGGCACTTCTTTCTGAATGCTTTGTACCTTTTGTGAAACCTCATCCTGTAAGGGGCAGGGTGCATCTCTTGAACGTCTACTTCAGCTACAGGAAGAACACAAGCTCAGCTGCTCTTCTTCCAGCCTTGGGTACTGGCTTGCCCCGTGCCCACCGTGTTCTGAAACTGATGGAAGGAGGAGATACCTTTTGGGATAAAAGGTTGGAACTAGAAAGGAAGCCATTTTCTAAAGACAGAAAATACCTGTAGATTTAAGAGGTTAGTGGGATGTTAAAATAGTATGATTCTAACTCTCTTTGGCTCAGTTCAGGGGGAACAACCTTGACATGTAAATGCTTTGACACTCAGAGGTCAGCGAGAGCACCGGAGCAGACATCTTATCTCCTCTGGATCTACAGTGCACGGCATGTATGCATGGCAGAGTGCTGAGCGTCTTCCACCTTAGGTCAGCATGTTTGTATTGGTGAGAAAGAAATGCCCCCATCTCCAAGAATGCAAATGATATGATGTATTTTGTTTTTTTCTCAAATAGTAGATCATTTTCCATGTGTGGTCTGGCCCAACAGTGGTAACTGTCTAAGCGACATTTCAATGTTTTTAAAGAGTTCTATAATTTTGTTTATTTTTAACTAGTAAGGGTGGCATGACTGAATACCAGCATCATGTGTGATGGATCTTGCCACCTCCAGCTGTATCTGAGAAGTGCTGCTGAGTCATCCTTGTCTTAGAGGAATTTCTGTTTTATAACTTCCGTAGCGAAATTGCCTGTGCGGGTTCAGCTGACCATTAGGATTCAGCCCCTGACTTGTTGGCCTTTCTCCACCCATGGGGACACAAAAAATCCTAGCATGGTATCAGCAAGGACCATGGTTTTTTCTTTTGCCTTTGCCGTAGGATGAAACTTGTTTTTCCATGATGTGTGTAAGGGCGTCTTCCCCGATGAGGGATAACACCGACATGCACTGATGAAGTGACAACCTCTTGGTATCCTTGTAAAATTCCACCCAGTTAAAGGGAAGTGGAGAGGAGATATATGGCTATTAAAGTAAAACATAACTGCCTGTCAGACAAAAGTAGTGACAACATGCACCGAAAGCTCTGCCATCTAATGCCTGTCAGCAGGAGCGGGTAGTTTTTAACATCGTTCATATTCCTCAACGAACATGCTTGAATTGGCAGAGACAGGGATGGAGTTGACATGGGCAGGTCCTGTCAGCTCAAATCCAGAGGTGAACTGCATGCATCCGAAACCCGGTCCTGACAGCTGCATCCAGGCGCAGGCATGGTTAGGAAGCCAGGAGCTGCGGGAGGGCAGGGGAGGTACCAGCCTGGGCTTCACCTTCTCACAACGAGGCAACGTCCGCTTTGAGTGGGAAAGGAAGGGGGGCAGGGAGAGAGAAGGAACAACAAAAAACAATGCCTATTATGTTTCATGTCAATGTTGCTGTCATTAGATAGTCGGAAAGATTTCAAACGGATAAACTCCCCTTTGGGATGGCAGACCGCCTTGGCAGCCAATTTTAGGCCTTGATTTGATTGATAAACTCTTTGTGACAAGGAAGGATAAAAGAGGCCCCTAGTTTGGTAGATATAAATAGGAAATTAGCTGGCAAAGTTGTCAAAGATAATTAACTCTCTGATTCTGTGTGTCTATTCAGGTTGACATACTGAAATTATTTAGAAATGCACATGTCAACGCTCTGACAGAATTTGGTGCTGATCAGATAAACAGTTTTTGAGATGCCTGATTGTAAAATGATGTAAGAGCTTAGCTGGTGGTTTTATCATTATGCATTCTCTTAGCAGCAGCAGGTATCAAACGGCAACACCATCCTTTAATGTGGTAGATTCAGAGATCGGGAGACAAAGTTAAGCGCGGTACTTCACAGCATTTAGCTCACTTGTTTTGTTCCTTGCCCTAGGTTAAAAAAAATACTAATAATGTGCTAAATTCCTGGGTGTTCATCTGCTTCTCATCCTTTCCTCGGGCACATTGGAAGTAAAAAAGATAAGGGTCTATGAGATAAGAGGGCTGAAAGCCACGGCGTTTTGTTACTTCTTCAGAAGAGATAAACTACTCACTGCTATAATCCCAAACTCAAAGATTGGCAAGGTTAGGAAAGTACGACAGGAAAAAAATCAGTGACTCTGAACAATGTCTTTATAGTGGCTCCTATTAAAGCAATGACAAAGGACAACAAATATATTTAGCACTGCAAACTCAGCGTCTTATCCACTGTCCCTTGTTTACATCTTGTCTGGAGTGGTCGATGTAGCACTACGGTTGCAATATGTGCCTGGAGTGTGCCTTCTGAATGGGATTTGATTTCCAGGTCCCATCAATGTCCTTGGAAAAGTTAAAGTTGATGTGTGCACACATGTTGTACAGCAGTTGTGAAGGCATTGTTGTCTTTCAGAGTAACTCAACTTTGATTCCTTCTTGGAGATTTCCTCCATCTGAAAGTACGTTTTAGCTTCCAAAACCAGCTGCTTCTTGGCAGTGTGAAGGTGTAGGCACCAAAACATCTGCCTTGAATGCAGTATTGATGGCACAGGACTGGTCTTAGCTTTCCTTAAAGCACCAGGAGCTTTGTGTAGGTTGTGGGCTGTGATGGCTGGTGCCACAAAGCACAATCACGCCAATTCTGTGGGTGAATGCTGTGGCAGCATCTAGTCAACTCACCAGGCTGCTCTCAGCAAATTGGGATTTTTAAGCCTCCAGAGTCTAAACTCAGTCTGGACGCTGACTGTCAAGTCTTACAGCTTTCTGTCACATCTTGAAAGCTGGCAATCAGTCCAGGTTTTTACCCTGGGATCTAGCCCCTAGATAGATGGCTTTGCTCAAATGCTCCCCTTTCAAGAGTCTTGTCCAAGGTGTGACTGCGTGATCTGGGGAGGAAATGGGGAAGGAAGTGGAAAGAAAATGCATAAAGGGTTGGAGTGACACAGCATTGCATTTACCTAGGGGATAAAGGAGGCAATGCCACAAACCACTAGAAAAAATAACATGCATCTTACATGCAGAGTGACTGACTTGTTTTGTCTGTAGTGCACATAGCTGCCCTGTAACCTGCTTGAGCTACTGCTGCTCTCTGAAGCTCTGACCACTGCCTGCCTCCTGCCTGTTTTGTGCCTTTCCAGCCATGGCTTTTGCATGTGAGCGTATGAAGTGTCTCTGCCATGCAGAGGGCAAGAGCTGGCACATTCAAATCAAGAGACTTGTGCCTTTCTGCCAAACCTGCCTTAATATACACAAGCCCTGGCTTTGATCATGCCATTGAAGAGGAACTCCAGGATCTTGCAAAGACCTACCCCAAAAACGTACCACATACATAACGTCCCACAGCATCCACAAAGGGCAGGCACAGGTTCTCTGCAGCTCACTACTGATGAATGTGCTACTGTCCTCCGTGTCAAAATGATTATGGCACATGCATTATTCTTCCTGAGAGCCCTGCAGTTCCTTTTTATTATATTTTGCACTCATTTGTACAGTGAACAATGTCTTGCCTCCCATCACTTACACACCAAGAAGCTTTTTGTCTGTTTATAAATAGGTTCTCACTTGACATAACACAATTCATGATATTATTTCCTCATCCATAAGCGTTTCTGTAGTGCTCGTTTCTGCATTTACATTCTGCAACTATCTTGTACAGCTAGGCACCCCAGGGGCCAGGGATTGAGCTTTGGCAGTAAGATCTTATTTTTCCCTTTTTTTGCTATTCGCCTTAACAAGAGAGTTCAAGAATGATGAAGGTCTGTGGTAGTTAATAAGGGGATGGATGCAGGTGCCTATTCTAAGTGCAGGGACAGGCAAGTGCTTTATACAAAGATGTCCTAAACACTGATGTCTTTGCTTTATTACGTTCATCATGTCTAATTCATACCTCCCAGCACACAGCAGTGGGGGTCTGTTCATAAAGGAGCTGATATTCTCATGTATAATGCAGCATTATCTAACCTTCCATATAGATCACTGTTTTAGGATGAGTTATCTTAAAGCAGCATGTCCCTGTGTTGCATGGTATCTATCTTACAGCAGGTTTGTAACTTATCACAATTGAAACCAAAGGAATAAACTGGAAGGAAATACACTTTTCTCTTGAGTGGTTCTTGTTAGAGCTTAGTTGAAATGTGGCATCTTACAGAGACTCCGTTTATATACAATTTGATGATGAAGGCTCTGCTGTAGGCAACGTGGAAACATGAAATAGGGCTTTAATCATAACGCTTCTTCTTTCCTCCGTTGGGAGCTATGGGTATGCAGTGCCTTGGAATAGCAACTTGCTTTTATTTTGATGCCTGATAGGGATTTATGTGTCTGGGCTTAGATATGCAGATTTGAAAACAATGCCCGTGTATACCAGAGCTACCCAGAAGCCAGAGGTCTCGCAGAAGAACCTGGGGTTCCTGGTAGATGAGAAGCAGAACATGAGTCGGCTCTATGCCTCTGCAGCAAAGAAAGCCAACAGCATCCTGGGCTGTGTTAGGAGAAGTGTTGGGAGAAGTGGTTCTTACCCTCTGCATAGCACTGGTGAGACACATCCAGAGTCTGTGTCCAGACCCAGGCTCCCAGTACAGTAAAGACTCGGATATATGGGAGAGAGGCCAGTGAAGGGCTACGGAGATGATTAAGGGACAGGAGAATCTGGCATATGGGGAGAGGCAAGGAGAGTTGAGGCTGTTCAACCTGAAGAAGAGAAGGCTCAAGGGATGTCTTGCCAGTTGGTATCAAAATCTGATGGTAGAGAGTAAAGAGAGAGCCTGAGTCTTCTCAGTGCTGCACAAGTTGAAATACAGGGGATTCTGTTTAAAGATAAGATTTTGTTTCTATACGAAGGTGGTCAAACACTGGAGCAGGTTACCCAGAGACCACATGGAGTCTCTGTTCTTGGAGATAAAACCCCACTGGACATGCTCCAGAGCAGCCTGCTGTGATTGACCCTGCTCGAGCAGTGGGGTTGGACTAGGCTATCTCCAAAGGTCCCTTCCAGCCTCATGAGTCTGTGATCCTGTGAGCATTTCCCATACAACTCATAGTGTGGAGTTGTCTTTTCCACAAAAGATTCTTCTAAGGAGAAGTGCATAGGTTATTATGTCCTGGAGCAGAAGGAACTTCCTCATAATTTGTTGGCAGATGCTTGACACATCTGTTTGCTTTAGACTTCCACTGAAAAGACATTTCTGTTCCTGCATCACATGTGTCAAATTCGGCTTCTGGGGAAATGTACAGATGTTTACATGCAGAGAAAAAAAACCCATGCCACAGGAGCATGTCGTGGTTGTTGGTACATCATGCAATGTATTGATGAGGAAAATATGTTTCCTTTAATTAAAATGTTTTTGCTTGCCTAGGCTTAAGATATGTTTTGATTTCAACAGGCTTTTATATGTGTGTGGTTAAATAAACACGTTGGATGTGTGTATGCACAGTGATGCTTGCATGCTGCTCTTCCCATCTAGCTGTAAGAATTACCCCAGTGTTGATGGTGAGGTTCTTGCGGGGATTTTTTTAGGGAGCTGCATGCCAATACTTCTGTTGCCTTTTGTATACTACTTCTTTGTGGGATTTTGCTCAGGAAAGTAGTCAGAATACTTATGGACCAGTCTTGAGGCTCCCTAGGAGTTAAAAGTGGCAAATATCTGAAAAAGAGGGTAAGTGCTGCATGTGCTGTGAGGGCTGGGAAGCAGTGGGGAAATAAACAGGGTGAGAAAGAAGTTTCTCACTCTTCTTCAATTCATTGTTCTTGTGGAACTTAAAAACCAGTAGCTATTCCATTTGATTTCCATATGTTGGCCACATGGTCATGGCCGTCTGTACAAATCCTTTTTCCATTTCCCCATATTTTATTTCCAGGCAGAATTCTGTATATTTCAAAGGTGCAGTAAATTTTCCCTTTAGTGGGTTTGGGAGCTTGAGTCTTCTCTAACAGAGTATCTAATTTTTTTTTTTTTTAAACCCTGTTTCAGACCTGACAAACTTCCTACCTGTTTTCCTCCTGTTCTGTAATGACAAGGGGTTTTTTTGTTTGTTTGTTTGTGTGTTTGTTTTTTTTTGGGGGGGGGGGGGGTGTTGTGGGTTGGTTTTTTTGTTTGGTTTGGTTTGGTTTGGTTTTTTTTTCCATTAAGTATAGGACAAAATGTGTGGTCTTGAGTGATATGAATGGGCAGTCTCTGATCATTCTGCTTCTGCAGTCACATAATCATTTGGGGGTTTTGTAGTCTCCTGCTCTGCATACGGTGCCAAAAGAGTTCAAGCGATAAATAATTCAGTCTTCTTCCAATAGTACTGAGATGCCTACTACCCAGAAAACTCAGAGCATCCTTGTGGTCTCTGACTTTAACCTCCTTAGTGCCAGTAGCCTTATACAATTCTAGGGGAGCTGGTGCCTGGTTCTGGGCTCCAAGGTCAGGATCCAAGCCTGAACCCACTCATTGACACAACTTGCAGCCATCAGCAGGAGCACATCTTGCTATCTCAGATATTATGGCTAAATCGTGTTCCCCCAAAAAGACAAATATGGAGACATTTCAGGTATCACACTCCGGTAACTGTTGGCATATACATTTCCCTAAAAATTCTGACTTGCATTACGCAGAGGGAACACAAATCTCAGAGTTCAGGGCCCACATCTGCTCCGCAGCGGCAACAAACATCGAATTTATCAGCGGCTTTTGTGATGCAGGGTAAACTGTGACAAATCTTGTCTTCCTAGATAATTAGTGAAAAGTCTTGGGAATATCTCAGCTTGAGAAAAGGAATGCAGGAGTGGAAAAAAGGGAACGATTATGGAATTTTTTTTCCAGGAGAAGGAAAAAAATGAGCCTTAGTAGCAAAGAAAGAAGAAAAAATAGATTTTCCAACCTTCTTTTAGAAAACAGAATTACAAAATGGATAAAAGGCAATCTGCTGGATCTACTGATGATTTGGGTTTTAGTAATGCATTTGATGTGGGTTTTTATGACATTCCTAATTCCTGCTTGCAAAACAAGTTTACACATTGGTTTGGGTATAAACGTAGTGTCGTAAGGACTGCAAACTGGCCAAAGGATAATTATTAACAGCAACGTACCGTGTTTTGGGGAGGTGTTTAGCAAAAGTTGGCACCAAGATGAGATTTATGTTGATTTTTAGTTACTGGTAGTGATTTGAAAGAAGGCTGTGCTAATAAAATCTTTAGACGACAGTCACTTGGGAGGTTGAGTGGACAGTGAGGCTGCCCAGGTCTATTTGGGACACCAAATAGACCTAGAGAGGATGGATATATGAGCAGAAAATAGCACAATGCCATGCCATATGGAAAATGAGAAGCTAATACATGAGGAAAAACTCATTCTGAGGGAGAAACCTAGAAAAACAGTTTGCTAACAGAGACCTGAGGTGATAGAGAACAGAAAATGAAATGGAAATTTGTGGCGCAATGACATGGCATCAAGAAAGTCCCAAATGGGATGGAGAATAGGGGCAGGAACCTTTGACCGGGATTATTGCCCCTCTTGGGACAGTGTGCTTTGTTTTGGGTGGAATTCAGAGAAAATCAGCAAGTTAATGTGTACCTGTGTGGATGTGTTTAAGTGCACGGAGGTGATGGTGGCTCAGTCTCTCTGAGAACTGCTGAAGCTGAGGGCAAGGATGTGGGTGGGTAGTGACTGTGCGTAGGAACGTGAAAAGCATAAACACCATGGCATTGTAAAAATTATACAGGGTTTTATTAAAGGATTGCTAAGAATAATGCAACTGAAACTATCAAGTGGAAAATTGAAGCAGTATATTAATGAAAACATCCTGAATGAATGAGATCATTTAGGCTGGAACTCTCTCCCTTGGGTCTTTTAAATTCAGTTTGGGGAACACACTTGGCGCAGCGCTGTGGGGATTCTGTTCTGCCTTCGTACTGGAGGGTGAGTGAGTTGAACTGATTTTTAGCTTGTATAAGTTCTCAAGTCTGCAAGATACGGTGCTTCCCAGGTTTTCACCGTCTGAAGTTCTCCACAGAGCAACCCTATGTCAACCACAAGTGAAAAGCCAAAAATTTCTTCACCATCTGGCCTGAGGAGGCCACCTGAGGCTTCATTGAGTTATATGCTTATCGACATTTCAGCATCTACACCTTCAAAGGTCTGTGCAATGGATGAGTGGTACAAAATACGCAGGACAGCGTGGCCCTCCTGCACATGGGTTTGCACACCCAAAGACCTACATGACCGCTGCATGTGGAAACATAGGTCTGTGCAGAGAAGGCTGAGGGGGTGTAGACAGACAGATTAATGTGAATTTGTGCGGTTCATTGGTTGTGCAGAGCTTGAACAATCAAATCCCTTTGGTTCGCTCCGCTAACTGGATTGCTTATGACAAAATCACAGCTTTTTCTCCAACCTTTTTAATCTCCATTTTGAAAAAAATTGGAAATGACATGGTAAAGTAAGACCAATTAACATTAACAATTGCAGTTTATTTGCTTCCACTGTTTTACAGCATGCAGTCTGGTACAGTACCGTGCATTGCTATTTTGGAGACATCAAAGTAAGTAAGTAAATAAATACATAACCCTGTGGGCTTACAGATTGAGTCAAAGACCAGGAGATTATTCCTGGCACTGCAGTCAGAAAAAAATGTTGCCTTTGAAAACACCAGACATTGACAGTTTTGCATCAGGACAAAATTAGGATGAGGTGGAATCTCTCCATTCACGTTGTGCCAATTCAGCAGATGTTTCAGAAAATTCTGGAAGGTAAAAAGAAATGAACAGAGACTAGAAACCAAAACCAAGCCCAGATCCCTTGAGACAAAGGTTACTATTTCTCTCCCTATCAATTCTCCTTTATATCTAGTGAGACAGAGTTATCCAAGCATCTACATTTGTATTTTAGTGCACTTCTATATAGAAAAGACGCCAAAGCTTTCAACAAAGAGGGTATGTGTCATTATCTCAATTTTACAGGTAAGGAAACTGAAGCACACAAAGGTGCTAAGACTTGCTGGCAGAGCACACACTAAACCACAGCAGAGCCAAGCAGCTGATAGATGATCCTGTGTGTTTGCCTTTGGGCCATGTCATCTGTCATCTTAATGGTACAAACATTTTGGATTTAGTCACACTGGAAAAACAGAGGACTCAGGAAAAAAAAAAAAAAAAAGAAAAACACTAGTCCATAAATTTGCCAACTAAAATAAAAACATCTAATTTAAAAACTTCTAAGAAATAAATGCCATGTTATTGTTCTCTGGGAGGGAAATGCTCTCAATCAGAGCTTTATAAATGTTAAGCTCTGCCCACCCTCATTCCACAAATTAAAACCAGCTACACTTGAGAGAAGCTACTAAGAAGAGTTAGTCAGTAAAAATACCAGTGATTATTCTAACATCTCATATTCTTTTACCAAAACAAAATAACATAAGCTTGGAGACTGACTGACTTCTATCATAAACATTAACATGCTGTGCTTGGACCTCTTGAGATCTGTCGAAAACCAAAATGTTTTGTCTCCACGTAGGTTTCTGCTAATGGATTTTCCATGCATCCCTTGTTTCGGTTTCTCTTACCGTGTGTGGGACTCAGAAACTCATTGCTGCTTTGGGCAGTATCAATTCCTGCTACTACCTTAAAAACATCAAGAGGCTGATTGCACATTACTTTTTTATTATGTGCTGTGTATTTTTAGAGGAGAAAGGGTCATTGTTTTCTACCACTTTAACTTAGTGTTCTGAGCGAAAAAGATATCAGGCTGGGGAAAGAGCAAATTTATCTTTCAACCTCTTATGTGCTATGCTGATGTGTTATAAGTGTACTCATAACAGCGAATTTCATCCTTTATTGATATTCTGTTCGAATTATATTTAACACTTTGATCCCCAGTCCTTGAAGATTACTCCACTGCTCAGGTTTCTGTACAATCAGTGAGGGAGGGGTAAAAACAAAACAAAACAAAAAAAAAAAAAGAAAAAAGAAAAAAAGGCGATGACTGCCAGGGGAATTTCAAGTCTTATAAGCATTGTCCTTGCAGGAGAGCTCATGGGCAGAGCAATTCCCACGTTTTCTTGCAGCTCCTGTGCATTTCAGTTGATCAGTTTTCAAATCCTGCCATTCCCATTCCTAATTAGTTTGTATTTAAGTATTGCTTGCATTTACGAAACTGCAAAGACTAAGCAGAACACCTGCCTACCCATATCCTATATGTACAGCAGAAATAACCGGACAAGAAGATAACACAGTCTTTGTGAAACAAGGGAGAAAAATTCTCTTCCTTTCTTAAAAGAAGGATGGGTCTTAACTGCTGCATCCTTGCCTCCTTTCCTGCCCTGCCAACTGCAGTGCTGTTGCCCCTTATTTTCACCTGCGCAAGACAGCCCTTTGCCAGTTTCAACACTCTTCGTGTGTGTTCTGTTAAAGTTTCTAAGAGAGTTAGGAACCTGTTTTTAAGTATCTCTTCATTATTAGTTCTATTTGAATTTAAGATTTGCTTACCTGTCACAAATAAAAAGCATGCACCAGGAATAAAAAGAATAATGATTCTGAGATTTGTTTAAAATTGTTGGCTCTTTTTATGAAATAGCATTCACCCAACACTTTCCAGTTTTTCTTTACAGCCATATGGACTAGAAATTCACACTTCAGAAAAAGCCAACACAAAAATCACCCAAGCTTAGGTTCTTGTGCAGTCTCTTGATTTAAGCAACACTTTGAAAAACATTAGCTATTGCAAGGCTCAATAAAATCACTAGAGGTTGCAACATAGCAATGGAGGGAGTGGCTCATGCACTATAAATTTCCCTGCCTCCCTGCAGTCAGTAGAGCTAGGACACTTTGCACCGGCTGACATGTCTGTCCCAATATGTTTTGACTTGCAATTGTTTTTGGTTTTTTTTTGTTTTGTTTTGTTTTGTTTTTTAAAGGAAATGGTTATAAAGTGTGGCCATCTGGCTCACACAGAAACTGGAGAGGGATAGTCTCTTTGGCTTGGTTTCCCTTACAAATAAGTCAAGTTCTGAAGCTCATTCAAAATATTTAAAAAACAACACACAAATGAATAGAATGAAATAACAACAACAACAACAAAAAGCAGAATGGGACCCTGTAAATGCTGCATGATGAAGTGTTTTTACATAAGATGCAGTTATAATTACAGGTATTACAACAACACGTATCTCCTTTCTAGAAAGATGAAGACTCAGCCTAGGCAAGAGTCGTCCTTGAATCCAAGGGGGGCTGGAGGGCAATCCAGAAGCTTGGAGAACTGAGCTGATGGTCTGTGAGCCCTGGTGCAGATGAGGAAGTATCTCATCTGTCACTGCCCCAAACTCGTAATTTTTTACACTGACCGCTTTGCAGAACGTATAGCCCCCACATAAAGGAGAGCTTCTTTGCCAGGGTAAAAAGCACGATCTCCACAGCTGGTGTTTCACGGACCACTTCTTATATTAGATCAGCCTCTCTCTGCCTTTGGCTCATTTTAAATATGTACAAAAAAGCTCAAACGTCACTTCAGCAGTGAAATGCACTGGCACAGGAAGTTTTTTGGTAGAAGACTCAGGTGGAAGAGGCAGGAGTTGCCATACTCCCTGTGTTTGGTAAAGACCTAAAGCTTACTTCATCTTACTCACAGTCTTTCTTTTGTTTTGGTTTTGACTGTTTGGTGTAGTTTCATGATTACTGTTGCTTCCTCTGAATTTCTGTTTTTATCAGCATGCGCTGTAATCTGCTTTAGAATATACAGAATATTTGCAGTATGCAGAATGCTGTAAATTCTAGAAAAATTACAAAGCCCTCTGTTAGTGTGAAGCCTGAGATTTTCACCTACCAAAAGTGGAAATAATACGAAGATAAGCCATGGATAGTTAATGCCACACAATCAAATATCACAGGTATTTGCATAGTATATTAAGGGTAGATTTTGCCAAGCTTATTTTTTATGGGTTTTCCTTACTCTCTGAGAAAAGTCATTGCAAGAATTAAAAGGTTCTGCTGGGATGTGTGCTGATCCATGTAAACAGGAATGCAAGAATCTGATCTTTAATATTACTAATACTTTCTCCTATTTTTGCTGCTGTAGAAACAGTTCTTGTTCCATGAACCAGCACTGATTCCAAGAGAACTGTGGGATGCTGCTCCATATGATTAAGGTCATTTGAATCTCTTCCTGAATATTATTACTTTGATGAAGTGAAAAATATTTCCAGTATTGGTTTGTCATCATTGTCAGCAGCTATGCACCTGGCTCCTGATGCTCCAAGAGGAAAGCTGCTCTACTTCTTTTTTCTTTTTTTTTTTCTCTTTTTAATGCCTTTTTGCAATAAATGAACAATGAGCTTCTCCTCAGACATCCGAGCACAGCACGGTGGCACCCCGCTCACTGCTGCCTTGTGACGTGGAAAGAACAAACGCCAATAAGCAGTGATGACAACCATGTAATCCAGTGTTTCACAGCCCTCTATCTCGGTGAAAAAGCTGTGTTCCAGTGCCGCTCTGGCATGGGTGAATATCTGCTCCTGTCTGAGACTCAGCAGGAGGCAGAGATACATCCAGGATGACTCTTTTGCTCTGCTCTTTACCTGCAGTACACGGCGATTCTGAAGTCTGTTAGTATCCAAATCAGAATAATCAGTCCTTTTCCTAATGCTGTTCCTCAGTCAGAGGGGGAAGAGAAGCACCAAGATTGCTTTCTGGAGAGCTCGTGCAAGGCAGATGTGACATACTGCTACTCAGACTAGTGGGAACCTGGCTCTTCCTAGTTGTTGTGCAGTATTTACTCTCAGGACAGAGCACAAGCCTTCCCAACACCCAATGTTGTCAGTCATGAAAAGCTCAGATGTAGGAAGAACAGATGTAAAAGAGACTTCTTGTTTATTTGAGATGCATGAATTACTTCTTCATATATTACTGCATAAAAAACTTAGGCTTACAGAACGGTTGACACTTCAAGAATAGAGTTTATCATGTAACGCTGTGCAGAGATGAAGCAGAGATGAGACACACTCCTGTCCAGCCCAGAGGGATTTCAAAGTGCCTGAAAGCAGTAGCCTTCTTGGCCAACCCAAAAGTGCTTTTCCTCTTTCAGATGAGAAGCCATATGACCCCTGAAAACAGGTATAGCTCTGCACCACTGTAGCAGCAAGGGGGTGTACAGCTGTATCTGAAGGGTGATACAGGTGGCATTGAGGTTGCTCTGCTCCCATCATTGATTCAGAACAAGGTGACTATCCTACAAACGGTTTTCTATAGCGTAAAGGTATCTCATAATCTGCTGTCACAAAAGTACTCTCCCTCATTATTCCCAAGCGTGTTTCTTTACCTAGAGCAAAAAAGTTGATTCATTTGGAGAAAATAAGGGGAATGTTTCACAACCAGTGTGTCTCTGGTGTTTTTTTTTCCCTCAATAGAGACTGAAGTTACAGGTTTCTTCCTGCTGCAGAAAACTGGCAGTGGAAGTTCTTATTTTCTTGGGTGATGCTGACACCTCATTTCCACTTATTTCAGTGCTTTCACTATTGGTGAGGTGTTTCATTCCACGTGATTCTCTTCAGCCATTCTAGATTGTAGTGCCTTCCTCTCTATAAATCTTTCTTATTTTTTCCAATTTTCTTTTTTTCTCCTTATCAGCACAGGCCATTGAAGTGGTGCCCTCAGCCAACATCTTAGAGTTACCTAAACAGCGGCGTAGACTCCTGGTCTTTGAGAGTGATGCCGTTTTCTCCTGTGAGTCTAATGATAGTTGCTGATGCATTGATCCACAGGAAAAATGGTCCCACATAGTAACTGTATCGTCAAGTTGCCGAAGGGACTAGTTAAGAGAAAGATAATGTTGCGTTAGATCGAGGTTCCTAGCACTGCGTTGCTGTGGGAGATCTCAAACTCCTCTCTGTTCTCTGTGTTGCTGAGTTGCTGCTAGGTCTAACAGTTCTTCTTTGTATCAGCCTATAAATACAGCTGTGTCTACTGGATTTTGCCCAAGGGCTCGTACATCATCGTTTGCTAAATTTTAATCATGCTTATGTTTGCATTTGAGCGGAGTTCACATGTCCCATAAAGCCCTTAATCCTCAGTTTGCCATCCCAGGCAAAATGCCCAGTCTCAGCTGAAGCCTTCCTCGCGCACTGCGCTGACTCCATTGACTTCTCACCACGCTCTCTAATGCATTTATGGATCTGATAAGAGCTCTGCTACAGATCTGCGCTCCTTAGACCAGCAATATAAGCTGCTGTTGATACCCTTCATTAAGAAATACTATACCAGCATTCTGTCAAGCAAATGAAATTCATCCATCTCTCCTGGTGATTTGAGAAAGAAAGCATATCTTCCTATCAGTGTGCAGGCACGCTGGCAGCTGGGAAATATTTTAGCACAACTGCACGGAAACCCTGAGTTTGTTCTGAGAGGTTTGAAAAGCCCGTTGTAATTATTGTTTGGCTCCTTTGTATACAGTGTTGCAAGATTACTCCCTTTTTAAAAAAACAAATTAGCTGTGCAGTTTGCATCCAATTTCTGCATGCAATTACCATGATTACGTGTGCAGTTCTCATAACTGCACAGAGAAACTGTCACAATTGTTCGTTTGGATGTGCGAAGTGGAAATGCTCTTGTCTTCTGCATGCGTTGGTTTGGCGAGCTGATTTGCAAATCTGCCCCTTCTAGTGGCCTGCTTTCCAAAGCAAAGTACTTGTTTTAATTTAAATAAATGGCATCTCTCGGTCATTCCTTAAAATTGACAATTACGTAGTCAAGTGCATTCATTTGACAAGGACAGATCTTCTCCTAGAACAAATTATTCAGAGGAATTTCGTTTGTTGTTTCTTTTTTTCCCCCCTTTGATATATGGAAGTACAAAGGAATCCAGGACATGGCTCTTCGGAAAACAAAGACTTCTGAAATATCCTGTGGGCAACATTTTATTCATGTGCAGTTCTATTCACAAAACATTTCTTGAAGCAGTTGCAGATGTGCTTGTTAAAGATTTGCACGTGCTAAGTGCGGTACATTGAAACTCCGACCAGAATGTGTTCTCAAGTTAAAATATAGCCTCCTCGTGCATAGTGTCTGATGAAAATAAATGCAAAAATTATGATGTGCACAAGCCCAGGATCTGTCTCTGAAAACAGAGCAATTGTGAGTCCTATTGCTTTTGAAGCCATTAAAGAATCAAAACAAACTAGCCAACAATATTTTATAGTTTCCATCCTGTTTTGCCTTTATTTTTGTATTATAACTTAACAGCTTCAGGCTGCAGCAGAAATTGAAACCCCTCAAAATATAAAACATAAGTAAGAAGAGAGAGCTTTTAGCTCAATTACAGCTGAAACACATGTGTGAAGGGAATCTGTGGCTCAGAGAAAGAGACAGTAACTTCACCAACATCATACACCAGGTACATCATACACCAAGTCAATGCAAAGTCAACGCTGGAAATTAGGTCTTCTGGCTTTTAGTCTTTTGCTCTCCCCACTGGGCCAACACAATAATATATTTTTTACATATTTTGTTGTATATTTATTTTTATATTCCTCCCCAGTTGTTCTAGGTTCTTGTAAAAAATTTTGGAAATCATTGACTTTTTCGTGAGTTGCCTAGGAAGCCTTCTTACACCCACTTACATCCCAGCAGCTTTTACACTAACGCAAGCTCTCTTTATCTTCATCTGCAGCTCCAGAGGGCAGTGCTATTCATCTTTATTTCCTTAATTTGTCTTTCTCGTAGAAGCTGACCACCAGCTTCTGACTTCCTTTGTTCTAAGCCAGATTTGGAGAGTTCTGAAGCTTTGGGATACGGGTAGCACAGTTAGAACAAGCAGGACTGGAATTCCTCAATGGACATAGTGCTGGATGAGGCACCATCACCGAAGATGGTGAAGAAACTACCAAACTGTAGAAACGCTTTATGTCTGCTGATGCTCCTTAAACAGCATTGGTAAAAATAGTGTGTCTATCGACTGAGCAAAAATGGAAGGGATTATTTTGGACCCTTTGAGTCATATACCAAAATTTTCACATGATCGCCCCTAATATATCACATTCCTCAGAGCCGAGGATTTGAGAAGACTGCATCAGAGGTGTGAATTGCTCCTCGGAGATCCCTCTGCCATGCTGTGGGACCATGCTGTTTTATAAACCCATCTGGCACTCAAAGGGACCTGGCAATATTACTTTTATGAGCATCTTTTGACAGTTTTGTCCCAAAGATAGGGATTCAGGGTGCACAGAAACCCTTGGTCTGACACAGCCTTGTTGGGTCACACGATGAAACCTGGAAGCTGTATCCAACTGCGTCATACAGCACAGCTACCACAGGTTGTCCGCTTGTGACATGTGTTGTTGAGGAAAGAGAAAAAGGAGACGTCTGCTAATTCCGTGTCTCAGAAATTACTGTATGACTGTTTTCTTGGTTGCTAAAACAAGGCACAAAGCCTCCGAAGAAAATATTTATTAAGCCACAGATGGCAAAGCTGAGCCTCTGATTTCCCTAAATCCATAAGAGGATTGCGGTCCAGCTTATAGGAGCATCTTAGTGGCTGGATGCTCAGCTTCTTATTAGATATGTCATACAGAGATACACCCACAGTGACTTGAGCAGGGAAAGTGTTTGCATTCCAGCTTTGCTAATTACACACCTTAAATTAGGGTAACAGATAACTATTTTTCTTTTTTTTTTTTTTTTTTAATGTTTGTGGGATGCTAGGCTTTCATGTACAACATAGCAAATGGCAAACCTATTTTGTGTGTCTGAATTTACATAAACTGTATATATTTTCTTGATTTTAGTTACAAAATTCAGAGGAAGCAGTAGTAGAAAGGTGAATGATCAGGATAGCCATGTCTTTATTTTGAACAAAGCATAGAAAGCAGAGCATCATACCAGAGAAGTACAGAAAAATAAAGGAAAATATGTAATAACTTTTATTGCAGTGTCTTTTTTTCTGAGATATTGTTTAACTTGCAATCCTTTGTTGTTTGGTATGTTCCCTAAAATGCCTATATTTTTTTCTCCTGCTTTTATTCATCTTTATTTCTTCATATGTTCCAGTTGTAGAGACACGAGGACTGAAAACATGACTGGAAAAGATCACAGTAATCTGTGTCTGGTCTTGGCACAGACTGTTTTCAAGTCCTGTCTCAGTTGTCTTCATCATGCTCTTACACACTGCTGAGATTCTCCCATTTTTCTCTGGTGTTGGTGCCGGTGGCTTTTCTGCAAAATGTGCTCAGTCCGGACAGTTAACAATTTTTTTAAAAGATTCCTCATTCAGACTATGACTTTTCTAGAAAACCCAGAACAACTTTTCTAGTGAAGGATGGGTGGGGACAACGATAAACGTGATTTTTAAAGGAAAAGCCAGTGCAACAGATTTTCATGTTTGTCAGTTTTTAGATGAGGGTAGCTTGCACGTTTCCTGAATGAAAGAAAACATAGGCCAATGTGAGAGGGAGCGGAAGGCGTACAGCAGTCCTATGATGCCACCAAATTGAGCAGAAAAAAAATATCCTCTTCTGCAAAAAGCTGGTTCCCGGTGCAAGTCTCTTGTTTGCCATGCATACAGTTATTACTGGGAGACAGCTTTTGAGCTAAGTGCTGCCTGGAAAAGGGCTTGGAAGTTTGGCCATGTAAACCATCTTCCTTTTTTTTTTTAATTTCTGCAGCTTTAGGGAAACGAAACTTTGTATATTGCTTTACAAAAATAATTGGATTATAGGAAAGTAACACTTGAGTTTACATTAATGTAATCTTCACATCGAAACAAAAGATTCCAAAGTATTACTGCAGCCAGGTCCAAGGAAGAGGGTCCCTTTGTAACCAATTGTGCACTCCATTTGATAAATTGCAGTTAATTTTTGAACTTCACCTTTTGTAACAGATTCTCAGATGAATTTTGTGATATCCACTTAAAATTATAAGCAGCACATTATAGCGGCTGTGCTCTTTTCCCTATTCTGGAGAGATCAAAGAACCAAACCACTGCAGAGATTTATCACAGGCTGGTGGTTCCTCTCCAGAGGAGATCAGAGACAGTCCAGCGTGGATGCAGGGTGCATCAATCCTGAATTGCAACAGGGAGTGAGCAAAATGGACAAAGTACATCTAACTAGAGAATCCAGCAGTGAGAATATTCATTTTTCAATTGCCATGATGCTAAACCCAACAGTAACACTGACTGTGAAATGTAGTTATAAATAGCTGAAATAAGGTCAGCTGGTATAAAAGTAAGACTCACCATAAAGTGCATAGGACCGTGATTTTTCCAATCCATAATGGAGACACGCCTACCAAATTCCTAACTACAACAGGGGAAACATTAGTTCATAGATTGAATAATATTTTCTCCTTCCTGACATACCATACTTCCTAGGTCATGCAAAACACAGAAATACAAAGGGTTTGGTTTTTTTTGAGGTGTTGACTTTAAGAATACATTCAGTTTTTAATTTCTGAAAATCCGCTGGAAAGTGGGTCTAACTGCCCTGCCTCGGGTATCAGCTAAAACACGTTGGCTGTCTGGAGAGGAAAGAAAGTGCTGCATATTTTTGAATGGCAAAAGAATTTTGTGGTTTCTGGTTAGCTCTGAATAAGCCATCAAGGATGAGTTGTTCCTTAATAGCATGATTGATTATGTCATGAGAAAATAGACTATGCCAGACAGAGATCATCTGGGATACAAAGCAACCGTGCAATTACCGCGCTGAACTGTGCTGCGAACGGGGGCCACTTTGCCAGCTGAAGGCGAGAGCTGGTAAAGTTGTTGTGGAATTTAAAAGCTGACTTGCGTAAGGCTGGATTCTGATTGCAAACCTGTTCTGTTGGATAATTTGCACTGCAGAAAAAAAACCTTTGAATATTTATTGGTGCAGCATTGTGGAATTAGTAGGAGGATTACTTGATCAGCTGCTTTTCAGCTTCATTTACATTTTTGTAGGATAGTTTGGGGCAGTTGTGTTCCCGAACACCTAGGTGAAACTGGAGTGCACACAAGAAAAGTTTTGTCCCTGGCAAAAGTGTCGTTACAGATTTACTCAAGACTTTCCTCCCCAATTAAATGGGTGTCTTCCTTGGCTTTGATCTTATGAGTCATTCATCTAGAAACTACTTATGTTCTGCAAGACGTCCCTGAATAAGTCCCTCAATTTATTTATATCTGTAAGATGATTTAATACTGAGTTAATGATTTAGGGACCTATCTGGTTCCCAGAAAAGCCAGTCAGAGACTTCAGGCCATCTAACCAACTGGGTATAATACCTACTTACATTTAAATACCGTTTACATTTCCACAAAAGAATTTATATTGCTTTCTAATACCTTGCATGCAGAGCTTTTTATACATTACTACCTCATAAATTGTTAATCCTTACATTTTAAGTTATCTTTTGTTAGAAATAGAACAGAAAACAAAGCTACAAGTACAGACCTAAACCCTTCACGTTTTGAGAGGTTCCAGATTCAGGTACCTTGAACATAAACTTCATTCTGTGGCTTTGGACTCAGACTAAACAGAAAATAAACCCATTTTCGAGTTCCAATTTGTACATATGGTACATTCTTATGAGATTTTTTTGGCCTGATGGGTTTGTGACACTGGAAGAAGGTCGAAATCAGGAAAGGTAATTTCCTTGCTCTGTACTCAAAAGAAGTAAAATTGATTTGTTGCTGATATTTTAGGGAGATTTGTTTCTTGAGACAGCAGAGAAAAGCTAATTCAGCCAGAAAGTCTTCCTGTTTTCCAAGACAAGTCTGTCTGTTGTTCTGTTACTTAGCCATTGGCTTCAGCAGACGGGGAATTCGTAGCCCAGGAGTACAGAAGTTGCTAAGAAATTCTGTCCTTGACTTTAGAAATCTAATGTGTGGAAAATTCATTTTTGACTTGGGAACAGATGGTTTATACAGTCACTGGTGGCACATGGCTGCTTCATTAGGGAATCTGAAAAGAAACTTTGGGAAACTGAGAAGAGCATCCTGTGCCGTGATATTTGCTCACTTTGGCTGTTTGTGTCATGGAGGCATCCAGTTCCACGGTGCGTCGTACCTGCCTTGCAGGAGTGGGTGCTGAGCTGTGGTGATGAAAGCATGGCTTCTTGATGAACACACACGACAACAAAGATAATAATTAGCGCAAAGGCATGTGATAGAGCATCTAGCCCACACTGAGGACAGCATGGAGCCATACCACCCACGAGGGATCTCTGGGATGATAGCTTAATTGAGAGGAGTTGCTCAAGCACGTACCACACCTGGCACAGAGTTAGAAACTTCTGCTTCAGGGAATGTTTTAACAAGTTGTTTTATTTTTTCTTTTGTCACCTGAACCAGAAGATTCTGGTGCCTGCTTACTGCATAGGTACAGCTCAGGTTATGCACGAAACCTGGGGGTTTTTTCCCCCTTTTGTTTTGTTTTTTAAACTGGTTGCATTCATGTGCTCAGGCCCCTTCTGCACGTCAGATCCCAACTCAAACAGTACATGGGAGGATGCAGAAGAAAGCCACCATGAGCGCATAGGTGAGAGGTGGAGTGTTCTACTTCATTCCAAAGAACAGGAATCATATCTGGTCAGTCAAGCTTTTATCCCAGCTTGAGTTTTTATAGAAATTATTTGTAGAAAAAAAAAATGAGCATTGAAAGTTTGGCTCTTAAATCTAAATTATATGGACTGATTTATAACATGTATCAAAAGCCCAGCACTTCCTTATTGATCATAATTTAAGGTTAAACACAAGAAGTAGCAGTCATATAAATAATATACACCAAGGTAAAACAGAAAAATGCCCTACTCTGCCTAATAACTCCTTCTCTTTTGAAGACACCCCTGCCTCTTTTTCTTTCCTCCAGAGAGGAAAATTGCAGCATATCTGGAAGAATAACTAATTTAAGCTATTTTGGACAAAGAGGAGAGAATAAATTCTGATGCCATGTATCTTCAAATGACACTGAAGTTCCTAGTCTTAAGTATGCGATGGGTTGGAACTTGAATGTTTTGGGTGATATGCAGTGTGGCTGGCTCTGTGGTGATCCCAGAGCTTGCAGATAGGCAGAACTTTGCTCCATGGCGTGCTGCAGGTGGCCAGTTGCTGGTCTGGGACGGTCTGGCTCTCCGAGGGCACCTGTGACTGAGAAGAAGCTCGATGGCTTTTGCACCACCTTCAGTTTCTGGATGACTTCAGGATGGGAATTGTGACAGATCACTGCATGAAGCATGGGTCATGATGGCCAACAGGAAAGAAGAGTGTTTTACGTCATCATTGGTGGAGACAAGTGAATAAAAGCTGTGGGAAGCTGGTTGTCCAAAGGAAACTGGGGATCTTATCAGATTCTGTGAGTTGTGAAACTAGGAGGCAACCAGCCTCCAATATCTGGAGCAAATCTTAACACAAGCCCTCTCTGGTTGCTGTTCACAATCCGGGCCACTTCCAGATCTTACCCTGTCAGATCAAAGAAAGACCCACTGTTGTCATCCTGATGTCATCAGAACTGATGCTGTCTCACTCCTAACAGCCTTGCTTGTGCAGGAAGCACAAAGCTGGAACTTTGTAGAAGCCTCTCTTAGAGCATAGAAGAGTTTATGACGGTGACAAATACGTACAGGTGACCTGCTAATGTCTGGATATCGGAGAGTGAACGTCTTCTTTTCTTAATATCTCTCCAAGAAGAGATGGTCAACCCAAGCAATTAACATTGCCTGTACCATGCCCATGCTGATGCACAGATCGAGAGAGGTGAAGATGTTCTGAGCTGCTGGAGTGTTGCTGTTTTCCGTAAGGGGAAAGACAAGAGAAAGTTTAAAGCAAGTATCCTATTGTTCCTTATCTACTACTAGTCCAAAATGGACTCACAGAAGTGTTTCTTTCTGAAAGCACACAGTATTGTTTCATTTCAGTGACCCGGCAGCCTGCTACCCAGCAAGCTGACTCAAAGGTAGGCGATATTCAGCCTCATCCCCTGAGCCGTGACCACTTTTGGGAAAGTTAAGCACTGCTGAAAACTGGTGTTGAGTAGGGAGCCAACAGCCGTCCAACAAAAACCACTCGGTGCAGAGACGGAGGGGCTCTGGTTGCAGCCCCTTGTGTGTCAAAGCTGCAAAGGCTCCGAGTACAGTCCAGTTGGATGTAAACAGCATTCCTCTGCCGGGGCGGCAAAAGATACCTTCCTCCCTGCTGGGCCTCAAGATGTAACCAAAACTTGTTTACTCTGTAATTTAGAGTTCATTGTAATCTAAATAGGGATTTTTGCAATGCAAATAGGGCTGTACAGAATGTAATGCATTTTATGTATCGCTACTGTTTATTGCGGCTATATAACTTATCACTCATCTCATAGACCGGATTGCAAAACACAATGTTTCAAACACACTTTAACTCTCAGATCATGATCAGTAAAGAGAATATATTATCCTTCTAATATGCTCTTTCCCCCACAGTTTTTACAATAACCTGCATAAACCTCATCTTGCAGAAAAGGATTCCAAGAAATTAAAAAAAAAAAAAAAAACTTGATTCTTATGCAAAGGTTGTTTCTGATTGCATAAAGTTCGTAGATGTCTGATGGGTCCTTTTATTTGATTTCCTGAAGCACCCTGTTGTACTGGCTGGTACACGTATATGGGGAAGCCTGCTATTAACCCCAAAATTCAGAGTGTTAGAAGATAATCTTCCATAATGATCTAATGCTAACGTAAATAATTGCAGTTCAGCATAGCTAGAACAGGCTGCTGAACTCAGTGCTCTTTAAAGGTGCAGAAACTAGAAATGCAGTACAGTGGTTCAGGAACAGCAATCTGCATGTGAAGGAAAAAAATCTTCTCTCTCGTTGGCCTGTAGGAGGTGATGTAGATTTGCTTCTTCTACAATTTACAGCCTGTTGTAAACTAATGATCAGGCTCACTAAGAAATGAAATTAAAATAGTGCCTAGGGAAGTGGGATGAAGTGGTTAATGTTTATGACATACCCTGATGCTGGACCTTGATCTTCTGACAACGCCCACCGTTCTCCAGGTGACACTGCAGATAAACGATTCCCTTCAGCAAGGAAAACAAGTAGTAAAGTGATAGATGCTTCAATCACTGTCGATGGAATACCGTGCCTCTTGTGCAGCTCAGAGATTAGAAATCTTTATTAGCTGATTACAGTTCTAAGTAAATTTATTTAGACTATGCCTAAGAAGTCTGGTTCTGTGAGCACAACTAAACTACCCACCTCCTCCCGGACCCCTCTGCATTTAAGAGTGCAGTGCAGCTGGGAACCAGTGACCCAGACGGACCTGGAACCTCCATCCAAGGAGGCTTTCAGGACTTGGCCAAGCCTGATCTACAGTTGGCAATAGCCCTGTGCCGGGAGGAACGTGGAATTAGATGGCAGCTATAGGTTTCGTCCGATCGGCTTAGCTCCTTCCAGCTCCCTAATTTCAGTAACGCTGGGATGAGTGCTGGTGTGGTCTGGGTCTTACGCAGCACTCATCACCATCGTATCCGAGACTAGGGCTGTTCTGCAAGGGCTGCAAAAGCAGTAGTGTGCCAGGAGATCCCAGTGCCTCGGGCATCTGCACCTGGGTTCCTTCCCACAATAAAAAGAGCAAGAGGATTAAGTTGTGCTGTGTTTCTGGATTTTGGCCTAAAATGGGATTGAGGGCATGGCTGAACAACATGAGTAGATTGAGGAAATGCTACCTCTTCTATGGTTCAGACACAGCCCAGATGCCTAAAGGCACCACTGATTTTAGCTGAATGTTGTCACAATAAGTTGTTTTTCAGCAATAGCGTTAGTGGTGGGAATGATCACCATAAGAGGGGTAATGCTGGAGGGAGACACTCGGAAATCAATGCAGGTATTTGGCAAACTGGAATATCTGACAGTGTTGGAATTAGCAAAGCTGTTATAGCATTTCCCCTGCCAGTATCCACTCTTGTAAATAAGAGTTTTGTTTTTGTTGATATAATTGCAATCAGCAAAATTGTAGAAAGAGAAGTTCAGTGCACTGTGCATTTCTGCATTATTTTCTCTGATAGCAGAAATTCAGATTGAAGACATATTGTTCTGCTTTGGCTTTCATTTAATTCGAGCAATATGATAACACTGAAATAATGTGAAAGTGGTAGCAAGTAGTCTGCATTTGAATGTATTATCTTAGCTCCCAGCAGCAGCAGAAGTTGCATTTACGTAGATAGATGGTGGTATAAGAGCCACCGTAACTGACTGTTCCGTAACATAAGTAGTTTTTCACTGTCTGTGTATAAGAGGCAGTGCTTATTGGGTTAGGAGTACTAGCAGCAGTCTGTTTTGTTTTTTTTTTTCTTAAATAATCATCCCCCCCAACAATTCCAAAAATAATAGTCACCCTGGAGTAGCTGGTGTAAGGGTGGTAGCAGTAAAACTGTCATTTTGGAAAATGCTGTTTGGGAACTTCCACAGTTTATTTGCTGAATGATTAGGGAGACTGTCAAAGCGTAAAAGATTTGGAAGTAAACTGTCCAACATTCAAAGCTACACGGCTTGTCGTAAGAGCAGTTACACTGCAGCTAAATCCTTGGTGATGTAAATAGCTGTCAGCTTTCAATTAAATAGGGATCGCTTCAGAGCAGTGTTTTGCCCTGCCTTGTAGAGAAAGGAGCCTGTTGTTTTCAGTGCCAGAGCAACTGCCAGTGTACATAGTGCTGCTCACAGCATATTGCCGGTACCACACACAAAGCAGTGAGTATTAACAGCAAAGAAAATGCCTAATTCTTCTTCCTCCCGCTGAGATGTGTTGCTGTACAAGGGTCAGAAAAAATACTCCTGGTTGAAGTACGAGGAGGGAACAGCTGAGCTCACCGGGGCTGATGGCCCAAGAGAGGTGTGTCTGGCACTGATGGTCCTGTGGCATCTGTCTCGAGTTTACTGTTGGTCGTGGTATCATCCAGTAGCACCTTCATGATCTTGGTTGAAAAGAAGCAGATTGCCGTGTCTGCTGCTCTGTCCTCTTTTTTTTTTTTTCCCTGTGAAGTGTATCTAACGTAGTCATGAACATCATAAATATTTGCAACCACGTACATGCACACGGGGCAGTCTGGATTAAAACATAAACTGAACAAGCTTTACAGTATTTTCTCCAAGAATCCAATTAAAAAAATATGCTTTCCATCACGAAGATGCTATCAACCCAAAAATGATACTTTACATTCCCAGGACAGATCATTAATAGTATTTCAATCAAAATTTGATTATAATAAACCTAACTGCTTTAGTACAAGCCCTGCAGAGCCTTTTATTTTTTTAACTGGTTGAGAATAATAACAATGCCATCATCAAGAAAGGAAAAAAAAAGAAGCTACATTTAATACTGGGGTAGTTTAAACTTATTTCGGCAGAGACTGTAAACTAGGGGCAAATGTTTCCTATAAAGCTGCTCTTTCTGAACACCAGCATTTATGAAAGTCGCATCCACTAAATCTGTGGGTCTTTCTCATGAAACTTTTATCTAATTCCAGCTTTGCTGGCGTGTCAGGGGGCTGTGCTTTTGGTAGGTTTCCAGTTGTCTGGTAGAAGTCCAGTTGCTTATTCATGGATGAAATCTGAACAAGATGGAAGATACTGCAATGAGTGGAATTACCTTTTGGCTTTGATGAGCTGGTCTGGAACTGGAGGGAGAAGCAATTCTCTTATATATCATTTTCCCTCTGCAGTTTTATTTATTTCCTTTCCCTCCCCTCCATTCTTGTGCTTTTCTCTGGGCACTTGGCAAATCCACAAGTGCCATTAATGTTGCTCCTTGGCTGAACATTAAATGCAGATTTTTGAGCACAGTTGCTGACTCCTCCCTGTCTTGCACCTCACTGATGTGCCTGGATCCTGCTGGCTCGGTGCCTGGGATTGTTCATGTTCTTGGAATATCCCAAGGGAAATCCCATCAAACTTCTTCTGTTCGCCTGACCTAATGATTGTTTGAAAGTAGCTGGTTTTGCAGCTTCTTTCTTTTAACATCTGAGTTTTGAAGTTTGTGTATTTTATTGGACTTTGGAGAACTTTGACCCAGGTAACTGCTTTTTGCCTGAGCATGAAAAACTTTACTGGAAACTGTGTGATGTCCGTGTAAATACTAAGATATAGTTGGTCACTTTGCCTTAAAGACAGAATACGAACAATGAAAATAGACCAGCCTTTAGCCCACAGTCATTATGTGTGGTACCTCTGTAACAGATGTAATGCCTTGTGCAGAGTTCAAGGCTTACCTATTTAAAGACTGAGGGATTTTCTTCCCACAGAGTTAAAAATAAAAATGTCACTGTTGTAGCTAAAGACAAGGTTATTTTTATTAATTTAAAATGTGTTGTGAATAATATGAATAAGTACAAAAAAGCCCACATGCAAACTAGTCAATATAGGATATTTTTATCTACAACTGTCGCCTACACCACTTCTGTATTAACCATCTTAAACAAAAATATACCAGACCGTTTGGGCCTTAGTATAATGATGTTGTGATTTATTGCGCTCTCAGTTTCCATCCTGCAGCAATTACCAGAAGAGCTGATAATGGTCTGCAATTTGTTTTCCAGAACTCGGGGTATCTGCCAGCGAGAGCCGCTGGCAGGGAAAGGCGGTGGCTGTTCACCTGTGCTGCTCAGCCAGCCCAGGGAGGACAGGTCAGTGACAATCCTCTGAGAATACACAATGAAGTACAACCTGTTGCTGCTTCTTCCAAGACCATGCAGTGGGACCCAACAGTACAAAACCTGACCTGGTATTAAATTTCTATAAAATGATGAGACCTGACTAAAATAACAGATAGTGTATCACTCTTTCTCCCCTCCAGTTCACTCCTATTGATTTAAGACTTGCCCTTGATTCCAGGCACTGAGCGACACACACCCTGTTTTTAAGAGCTTACAGCTCTAGCTATTGGTGGAGGTTCCTTATAATGGAATTTACTGTAAGCCCTTGTTGTAGTTATGTGTAATCTTTATAAGCTATGGGGTTAGAGATTTTTCCTGTTTTGAACCAGTTTCTTGATGACCTTGGAGTCCGTGTATTGAAACTCAACCCACATTTTTCAGAACCTGATCCTGCGCCCAGCTGTGACAACTGTTGTCAGCTGCCAAGAGATGAGATCCTGTGAATCTCACTGCAGAGGACAGTGAGGTTCTTATGTCTTCAGATATAAGATTTCATACATATTGAAGGCCTTTGGTTTCCCTAGCTATCAACAAGGTTATTTTACTTCTCTTTTATAGGTAGGAGATTGCAGGCTAGAAAAATGTAGTTTGACTCAAGGTGCCATAGCCTAGATCTTGGTAAATGTGCAGAGTAAGATTTCAGCAGTTAACCAGCTGAGGACATCTGATGAACACAAATATTTTACAGACTGAGAAGAAGTTTTTTGTCTTCTCTAAGGAAAGGAAAAAGTTGGTCTATATTTTGCCACTGGAGAATGAAACTGATTGTTTTTAAAAGCTGCATTTGACTTAGCCCATCTTCTGTCTCCCCTTCTGCTAGTTCTCCCTGTGTGTTTAGACTTTGTGCTCTACCTGTACGTGGTATTTCGGATGAGCAGTCGTATGAGTAACTGTGTGCTACTGGAGCATAATAAATACTGAGTTCTTCTACCTTAACTAGGCTCAGTGTCTGAAATTTTAGAATGGTAAAATGGGCTTTTACTGTGTTTTAGTTAAAGGAGAGCAGTTAAATGGTTTGCCTTCCTCAAAATGGACCATATTTCTTCCTGTAGCATGGCTGGAAAGAGAGGAAGGATTCTTACTGGCATTCCCAAAAGTCAGATCTCACTCTGAACATAAGGATCTGGATCACATCCAGTAACAGAACTAAAACCAGTCCTATGTCAAGACAGTGTAACAACCAGATGATTGTAGATGCCAAGCACAGGTAAGTAAGGACTCTGCATTATTACTATGTTCTTGTCTGTACGTTCTTTCACGCATGCACTTCTGTTTGCGAACACTCGCTCCTGCAGTGTTCCAAGTCGATGGGATTCCCACTCAGTTTTCAGCAAGAACAGGGATATCAATGACTGCAGGCATTTTAATGCACTTTCACTTTGGCAAGGAGACATAAGTATTTTCCCACCATCCTTCTTCCCATTAGCAGCAGCAACTCTTTTTTTTTTTTTTTTTTCTTTTCCAGCTCATTTTGCTCCTAAACACTTCTGAAAGGTTATACTGAAGTCAGTTTTCAGTGAGTAACCAAAATAATCAGGTATTAATTATGGCTAAGAACAAGGTCCAAAGTGTGATTTGTTATATTTCTTCAGTTCGTCTAGAGTAAATAAGAGCTTATCTGTGGGGCTGCCTGGGTTTTTTCACTTCTGTGATATCTGGAAACTATAGCCCAAGATCTTAGAGGAAACTTTGATCCCACTATACTAGTTTAAACAGGTTTGTGGCCTTTGGCTTTTTAATCTTTCCCTTGGTTCACTTAGATTTGAGTGATTGCCGAGTAGTGTAAAAGCCTGGAAATTGGATATTAATCTCGAAACTCTTCTGTAGATTCTTTTCCCAAGGAGGATGTTACACATTAAACATTGCCCATCCAGCTGAGCACAGAAGAGTGTCTTCCGCTTTTATTTCAAATCTTATTCTCAATGAGAATGGAGGAAACTCAGTACTTTGCAAGAGTAGACACTGGAGTTGCAAAAGAATCTGAAGATGTCTTTGTTTAAATGACTGTATGGGTTATTCTCCTTAATAATGTGGCTTTGCACTCACATTAAACCTTTCCAGTAAAGGTATCAAAATGTTTTGCAATTTATAATTCACAAAGAAAACACATACTTGTATCTTACTATTTGACTTCACAAAATAAGCTGTGCTTAAGGTGGGAAGAGATCATGACATTTAATTGCCCCAGCTGGCCTAACAGAAAATGCTAACTAGTCTAGTCTATTATTTTAGCCAGTTTTGCATTTCTCCCACCCTTTTGAGGAAACAGAGATTTGAGTAACCATCCCATATGGGTTTGTAAAGTTTAATTCTGAATAGATATATATTAGTACTTTTGTATTTTCTATGAAAGAATGTGTTGGACTTAAAAGTACTTTATCAAAAAGTAACTTTTCACATTGGAAGATCAGCTTAGAAGTCATGTAACGCTTTTGAAAACTCTGCCTTGCATGCCAGCCTTTCAGGCTTTTGCCCACGTAATTCCTGTGGGTTTAAGAATTCCAGTCAGTGCTCAGTTGACATGAGACCCAGACAAATAGAACAAATTAGTAGCAGAAAGTGGTTCTTCCCATGTATATATGCATGTATAAATAATGCTTAAGATTTATGCCTGGTAGCACTTTTTATCTTCACCTGTGGTATATGGAGAACGTGGGTAGTATAACCAGACTCGGGTTATTTAACTAAATTAAGCGACAAAATTGGTACTTCCATTCATCCACAGATGGATGCAGTATGAAGGGTTTCTCGAGGACTCCAGAGGCCCTGAATTTACTCCTGCTTTAAGGACAATAACGTCAATTTTTCTTTCTGAAAAATGTTGAGATCTAAAGAGGGCTGTGACCAATTCCAGTACAGTGAGTCTGGGCCCAGGTCAGACCCTGATAATCGGTATGAGTTGGCCATTCGGGAAAGCCTGACGTAACTCGTAATTTGTGTGAGCACACCGAAGGGAAAAAAAAAAAAGGAAACCTGTGTATGGCTTAAAGGCAGTGGCTTCATTCGGTGCAAATCAGAGCAGGTCTGGTACAATCAGGGATTCCCACTTGGTTACTTGAGTCTGTGCTGATTTACCCCCTTTTTGGTCTGGCTCTGCTCCTGCCAGGCTCGCAAAGAGCAAACTCTCATTTGCAAGTCTAACAATGTGGCTGAAACTGGTAATTACTATACATACTTCTGGAAGATCTATAATATAATTAGCAGCTGCTGTGAGTTGCAAGATGACAATAACAGAAGATTTATGTGCTTCCTTTTAACTTAAGCACGGTTTACTTCAATAAATACAATTCTGAGATAAGAATAAATGTGTATTGCATTGGCCAGTCTCCCCTGTGACACCAAGATATGTATTACCTCTTTGCTCCAATTATCCAAAATAATGTTGCTTTCCCTTTTTCGGTGTTGCTTTCCCTTTTTCTCTGCTTTGATTATCTTTTTAAGCGTTCTCTACTGCCCTTGTCAAAGGGGTGCAATTATCCCTACAGGTTAAACCTCCTGATTTTGGGTGGAGAAGTTGTGTAAACATGTTGCCAGTGTGGCAGCTTGGTGAATCAAACTTTCTGCGCTTGCATAACTTCTTTCATTAAGAGTCTCACCTGATAGTCTGAGGAAGCCTTGGCTGGTTGGGTAAGAAGATGACTGAAGCCAGTGAACAAGGAGAGCTCTTACTGTCCTGGTCTGCCTGGTCAGAACTCCCAGTTCCCAAATGTTGAATTGGGAAAGAAACCCCCAGACAGCAAAACTAGAGGTGTCGTTATCAGTTATTTAATAGTGGAGTTGCTTTTGGGAGGAAAAAGAGGAAACCCTTCAGATTTAAAACATTAAAGTTGCCTGAAGCACAGAGTGAAATGGTGATAATGTGGAGCTCTGGGTTTGACTCTCTGGAGGTGTAAGGGGAGTAAACCCTTGCTTGCTGTTTCAGCCGATTATAAAAGCATCCCTGGTTTCTTCATGAATGTTTCCCAAATGTCACAATTTTAATCCAAATTCAGAAAGTATTTAGCTGTGTTTCAGAAAGGGATTGGACCTAATCACCTTTTCTGCTGATTCTGAAAAAAACCCAATGAGCTCTAACCACTGTATTTTCTGGTTCACTCTTATAGTAACACTGCTTTCCCTAAAAATTGCAGGATTACCTCAGACCTCATCCAACTCGTGCTGATTTTTTTCCACTCAAATAGAATCCTTGGTGAAAAAAATTAGAGGTGATTCCTCATTAAATATAATGCATTGTCTGCTACGGGGCTTTCAGTTACTCTTGCATTTGTTCCAAAGCTTGGTCCAGGGTGCTTAGGAGAACTGCACAGTATTACAGGCCTTTGTTTGAATTCTATTTTTCTTTTGCAGATTTTTTTTTTAATATAAAAGAAGGGGCAGGAAATGTATGAAAATGCAGGCCATGTCAACACAGTTCAATTTCTCATCTTGTCATCTTGTCTCAGTTCTAAATGGAAGAGCCCAAAGAAGGCCCTATGGCCAACTTGTCAGCTCTAATCTCCCCTTCTACTCTTGGCGGATATTTTATTAACACTTTTTAAGACTGTTTTTTTTTATTTATTTTGCAGACTACATGCTGAGGCAGCAGCCAGTTTGTTTCTCTTCATCTTTCTCTCTTCTTGCTCTTTGCTGCATGAGAGAGAGGTTGGCTCTTCTGCCATCAGAGTCCACAAATCACAGCCAAAGGGATTGTTGCAGTTTTCATAAATGTGGTGTTACTTGAAAATTATAGACTGCAACTGCTTATTGCAGATCTGTGCAACGGCTGTAAATTGGGCCCTGTATCTCTCTGGTGACAGTCATTCCCACAACAGGCCTTTTAGGAAATTGGAAGGGAAATTAAACAAGAGCAAGGGGTAGCTTTCCTTTTATCTTTGACACGCCTTCATGAAATCCTTATCTATCATATTCAGGCAGAGATGTTACTGCATTGGTGGTGGATTTAGATGTTGTCTGTTTCTGGGAGTACAGACTGCTGATCCTGCATGCTCTTTGAGGCAGAGCTGTTGACAGGGTCTAGATACACATGAAATTTTATGAATGATGGGCCAGGATGACATGGCACCAATGGGGTGTGTTATTTCTCCATATCCACTGTTCATTCATTTATAAATCAGCTTTTTCAAGCCACTTTAAAAGGACTGAGCTGAATGTACTGGGTTCATAGGTAGAGAACGGTTTGCAGGGAAGACTGAGCGGTCAGTGAAGGAACGAGACGTGATGACTTCATTTCTTTTGCGCAGCGGATAAAGATGAACAAACTGAATGCTCTGTTGTCCCCTTCATTGTCTCTCTGGACCTTGGATCCAGGCATGCAGGAGTAAACAAGTCCACCTGCTCGGTTGCCCACTCCTTGCAGGATGGATGTGGAGGCAGGGGGAACTGTGATTGTCTGCTTGTCTTCTTCATTGGCCCAATTGCCTGAGCCCGTGCTCGGGATGTAGGGTACCACCTTCCTGTCCCGTACGAGGAAAGCAACTCCAAGCGCGAGGTGCGTTTCTTAGACGCGGTGCCTTCTTGAGGTGATGCATCTTACTCACCGGCTGTGTGCTGGGATGTGCCCAGTCCTAATCCAGCCCTGCAGTCTTGGCCTGCCTTCAAGTTTGGTTTGATGGGAAGGGCTCCTCACCTAACCTTACCTTTCTCTTCACCACAGAACTTGCCTGAAATGAACTCTGTGTTGACACTCACACAGGCAAAAAGCTTCTGTCTGGAAAGGCCTTTTTATATCTGTTCTACAGCAGAACACATGTTAATTCTGGCTATGGCAGATCCTCTATGCCCACACCTCTGACACACCCCATAAAGAGAGTTTAAACAAGCACTTACCCTTAGGGCTGGGAGGGATGCTCAGTTTTATCACCTCACCACGCCCCAGATGCAGTCCTGGTTTCCTCCAGGCCCTGTTAGAGCAACCAGGTTCTTTCCCTGTGTGCGGTGAGTGGCCTCCGTGCTGCAGTTTGTGTCACTCGGCAGTCTCTTGCTCCATCATATTCTGCTGCAAGAAAACTTCCAAGTACAAAAGCACCTTCTTGCAGAGGCTGGAGAGAATCAGCCAGCGCTATGAATATATCAAATGATGGATTCAACACCCTCATGCATCTCAAACCAAACCAGAAACCTGACCTGGAAACACCTGTGCCTCTGCAAGGTTCCTGGAGTTAGTGCCAGGGGAACAATGCCGTACCTAAAACCCAGCATGACAAACCCTCAGACACGCCTGGCGAGAACTGGCACAGGTCTGTGGTTGTGCTAACCGCTCTGCCAGGGCAAAGCCTTGCTCACTCACTATGCCGTGGTTAAAGGGGCATGAGCAAATTGAAAGGCACGGTTAAAAGCACTGATTTCCCTATCTTTGCTATTACTGTTGCGTTTGGTTATTTGATGGAACAAGGAGAACCTATAACTCAATTTCACTTTTGTCTGTCCCCTGTTTGTTTTCATGTGTGAGCACAGTGCTGCAATGTTCAGACTGTAGATGATGCCAAGGAAAATCCAAACCAAGAAGCTGCTTTCTCTGGAATTTAGAAAAACAAATACTGAAAGCTTTCTGTCACTCATTTCATTTTTAATAAATCTAAATTTTGGGTCAACTCAGCCTGACAGTGTTTATCTACATAAAAATGCAACAATTATGGGAATGAGAGCTGAACCTTATTAAATCAGAGGAGGAGGATACTTTGGTTAGTATTTGGTTAGGAAGAGGGAAAGCATCTAAAGCAAGAGGATTTGAAAACGTTGTCATGTTCACACTGATGTAGGTATAAATTATATCAGTGCCTTTGAAGGAAGTAGAATCAGACTCTAAATTAGTGATTCTGCATTACTTTCTAACTCTTACTCAAATCTAGTGCTTTTAGCTAACTTCAATTTTTAGCTGAAGAGCTAACTGGAGGGGTTATTTGGAGTTGCCTTAAACCTATATGCTGCTAAATGATTTACTGGATATCTAGATACTTATAATCCTGGAATTAGACCTACTGGGATATAAATCCCTGAAGCTCACAAGCAGTTAAATAAGGACTAAAAGGAAAAAGAAAAACCCATCTAATCCTTTCCATGCTAAGGTGTATAATAGCACAAAATTGGAAAAATCCATCTTCCATACTGAATAAAGAGTGATTACAAATGAAGGCGAGAACATTACCCAAAAATATTAGGAGCTGGAGCATACTATGATCAAATAGTGCCACAAACAATTCCTGAAAGAAAGGGAAACTGCATAAATATTCATGCATGTGTTTTAAAGGGTCTGCACTGACACTAAGTAGAGCTCCTTTTGTACATACTTTTATCAAAATTCTTACTGAACCTAGTTGCATACCTTTATTGCAAGTTTTCCCTTTTCTCTGCCAGGAGAGTATAGGCAAAGCTCTCATAAGGGGAGCAAAACCATGGGCCAGATTTGCTATGGCCGGTGAAACTTCTTCTGCCTTATTGTGATCAAACAGGGACTGAATTACCTGAGACTGAATTACCTGAGACTGATCTGGGTGCTCCTGCTCCGGCAGGGGGATTGGACTAGATCATCTTTCGAGGTCCCCTCCAGTCTCTAACATTCTGTGATTCTGGGAAATCTAACAGTCTGCCTCCAAAACCTACTGTGGGCAGGAGAAAACTACCTAAGGACGTCAGTGGCCCAAGAACCAAGTCCTGTTAGTGTTCTTGTTGTTCTATGTTATTTACTCCTGGTGGGCTGATGACACAGTTCCCATTTCAGACAGCCAAACTCAGGACTGAGATCCACTGTTCTGGTTGCATCGTGCAGGAGGCGAACTGACCACATACACTTTGCAGGGGTAAATACAACCGTGTGAGGGTAGTGGAGCCACAAAAATGGATTTTGGAGGATCTCAGCATGATTCAGTGCTGATAAAAAGTGCTGCACAGTGCTGAAGAAATGAGGAAAAAAAAGTTTAAGCTTATATAATGGTCCTTTGCACAGCTGTTGCTGAAAGGGGCAAACGATGTTCATTTGACAGAGTGTGTGAGGCAGCGTCCACGGCAGTATCTCTTAGACAAGGGTTATTGTATTCGCTGCAGTTATCCTGTGGGAAAGGAAGTAATATGCTTCCATCCTAATTCCTGAAGTGTTCCTGGAAGAGCCAACTGATGAACTGACTGTGGTACTTCCAGTACCTCGTCCGGTCATTCTGAAATTGATTTCACAAATATTTCATGTGTGTCAGGTGGGCTGATGAGGAAGAGAAGAAATCTAAGAACAATTGATTCTACCCTTGCTCTGCTATATATCCTTATCACCTTAATATTGCAGAAGTCAGGCTACGTCCTGCAGTCCTGATGCTAAGTAATTAAAAGCAATTCCCTCAATAAGGCAACTTGCACATGAAGAATGACAAATCCTGCAGGATCTAGCCCAGCATCGCTACTGTATAAATGAGGTTTTGTACAAATGGTCATATTCATGTGCAACCAGTGGATGTATTACTTTGATCATTTAACAAAACGAGCAGAGGCAGGTAATTAATTGTGGCTAGTAAGTATTTGCCCAGTATTCACAAGTAGGAGCGGATCATGATTATTCTGCCTCTGGGGCTACCTTTGCATAATTTCCTTTGTTTGGTAACATAATGCACATTCCAGACGCCAGGAAAGAGCCATATAATCCCTTTATGGTGGAACCTGTGTGTTTAGTAATACCCCCATGCAGTTTGTGTGAATGTATTTGTGGCCAGCTTCTGCCCACTTACCTGCATCTGTGCAGGAGGAGCGCTGGGCACCTGCCCATTTCAGGGCACAGTAATAAGCCTTGGCCAAAGGCAGTATGCTAAAATCATGTGCTTCCCAAACTGCTCCAAATCTCAAGGCAATTTCATGTGTTTTGCCCTTCAACAGATGATTTATGTTAGTGAGTTGTGGAGTCAGCATTTTGCTTGATAAATTTTGTTCTACAATAGGCATTAGTGAAGCAGAGGAGTTGCTGGGTTCACAGACCAGAGTTTCTCACCCACCACGCCGCGTCCTCCTACACTGGCGCCTGAGCATTATTCACTAGAGACTGGCTATTCCGTGAGCCTGGAGGTTACGTAGCAAAGCCACCGCTGACTCCAGCCCTTCCAAAACATGCTGATAGGTCAAAAGAGCTTCCTTAGAGGTTTTGGTTTTTTTTTTTTTTTTTTTTCTTTTCTTGGAGATGCACATTTTAAGTGCTCCTCCAACAAACACCCAGAGAGCAAAGGCAGATAAATGTTAAGCTTCCTTTGCATTCCACAAGAGGTCCCAGATGGTCTTTCTCTTCCAGCAGCAACCCTGGGGCAGAAGGCAATGCTTTTTATTTCCTCTCACAGTATGCAAAACAAAACCTTAATACAGCTTGACATAGCTGTTCTTCTCCATGTGTGGTTTAGGGGGCTTTCCCTAAAAATCTCACTGGATGCAGGGTGCCCGAAGACTTTCTAAGCACTTTGGCTGAAATTCTATTCAAAGTTTTATCACAGGGCTTTGCACATGGATGAATTTCAACCATCGTTTCTGTTTCACCTCTATTACTGATTTTTAAGGCCAGCAGGAACCATTATAATTATCTTGGCTGACTCCCATAGGCCAGAGGATTTTACTTAGTGATTCCTGCATTGAGCTCATGGTAGATCTAGAGCACATAGTTTAGAAATACGTGCAACCTGGATTTAAAAACTCGAGTGTCAGGGAGTTTGCCCTGGATAGCTTACTAGCTGTCCTGGCTTGTGCTTGTGGATCAATTGTCTGACTTACAGAATTTAGGCTGAACAAGAAGAGGCAGCAAAATATAATGGTGTCTCCCTCCACAAACCCTGTATTACCTCAGATGAGACTAAGAATTGCATATATTGACATTTCTTTTTTACAAATCAGTGCGTAAGTATTTTCCGAATTTCAAAGAAATCGAACATTAAAACAAGACACCCTGAGAGCTGGAGCTTTTTCTTTAAAATATTTGCAGTGATGTTCCTATATGTTGCATCAAATTGTAAATTTTCTGGCAGTTGAAGTGTTTATTTATATACTTGAAGGCTTGATTCTGGGAAATAGTGAAGTTGAAAAAAAATGATGCTGTTTAGCAAGCCAACACAGAACTGAAAGTTGACAATTTGCTTTCAAAGAAAGAAATGTATGTCGCATGTGCTGAAAAACCCTCTTCATCTGTGTTGGTTGTGCTGCAGTCCACCTTTGCCTAATTAGATGTGTAGCTTGTTATCAGTCAAACCTCTGTCAGCTTGTCCTTCTGAAAGTTTGCTGAGACCATTGCACTCGTTTCTCTGCTGATAAATGGGATCGCACTATTCAGATTTCATGCCTCGCCTTGTGCTTGTTCTGGGGACACATGGCATGAGCTATAGATCAGTGGTCTCACCCTTTGCTGCCTCCCTTGGCAATAGTGTTTTGGCAAGCAGCAAGCTGCAGGCAACAGCGTCTTTTGCCTTCCTTGTTAACTTGGACCATTGTGGGAGAGTTTCCTTCGGTCACAGGGCACGCTGAAGGGCTCCTTGGGTGCCGTGCTGGCTCTGGGCCGTGAGAGCGAGCCTATGCGCTCACTACTAATCTTCTTTCAAGTGTATGAACAGGGGGCAGGTTACAAAAAGTTATGTAACATCAGACAAGTCCAGGTTAAGGTCCTGTAATAATGAAATAAAGGTTGCCCACAGCAGCCATTCTTCTCCTTTGATGTTTCTTTTTTTTTCTTTTTTTCTTTTTTCTTTTTTTTTTCCACTACTGCAAATGTCTTATCAAAGTCCAGAAGGGGAGCCTATTCTAACAAGCATGGGGATGAAAACTTTATCAGCTGGAGCCTAAGTTAATATTTGCCCATTTATTTAATACTTTGCTTGTGGATGAGAAGAATAATTACATCAATAGCAATTGATTAGCCATTAATATCTGTAACAGCTGTTAAGCCACTGTGAACTTGTAAATGGGGTAACTGGTATAAAACTGGCCGAGTGCCATTTGACTTCAGCAAATTTTTAGGAACACTCACCAGGAGGTGGTCAGAAGCACAAGCATGGTCTTCTGCAGGTGCTGCTGCTACATCTGTACGACATGCAGAGCCTTTAAAATGGAAACCAAGTAGCAAGTGGTTTCCTAAATTTCCCCTTCATATAAAATTTGTGATTACAGGAAATGTTCCAAAAAAAATTACCAGCTTCATTTTTGACTGGATCAATTGTAATGGGTTCTTTGGGAATTTTAAGCCTCTCCTCTGCTTTTTTTTTAGTCCAATTTTCACTAAATGAAAATTTCTTTCTTTCTGAGAAATGGAACATCTTTGGACTACTGAAACTTGAACTCAATTCAAGTGTCTTGGTGTTTCATTGGCAAGAAATAAAAGAAAACAATTACATCCTTTGTAGGTTGATTCATCACCTAAACATCTGATATTTCAATATTTAGCTGATATTGGGACTATAACATTTCCATGTCTTTAGTAAGGACCATTTAACATGTTATGTAGGGTACTCACCTTTAAAATGCCATTTCCTAATATGGTTGTTCTCTGTGCTTACATTGGAGAATATCTGAATCACCACACGATGCAAATTCATTGTTAATGGTATGTAAATGTCAATAGAGTACATACATGTGTACGCAAAGAAGTCTCTAGGATAGAAAAGCATGTTAACCATTGCTGACTGGTAAAGGTGAGAAAAATAGTCTTCATGTGGAAATAAGAAGTCAAAGGGAAAAACCTCTCTCCCCCTTGCATTTAATTTCAGGATTGATGTATGTCTTAGGAGGAACCAGATTTCATTACCTCTGAAAATGTTCCCTGCTGGCAGTAGATGGCCTTATCCTCCAGTTCCACAACAGGAGTCCCACTGACATTACTGGGACGGTGATTTTACCCGGTGTGTGCTGGTCCGTGAGATACACAGTGCATCTCTTGTGCAGGTGTGGTTCTCTCTGACCCATTCAAATGGCAGTAAGTGAGAACTTTCTCAAGGCTCCGATTATTTCCATCTGGTAAAGGAAGGATGCACTTGACACAGGTGTCTACTGGCCTTTTCAACTCTAAATGGCCAATCTCCAACTGGCTCAATGGTGGGACTGTTCACACAGGAAGGGGAAACATCCTTGTGTGCACACTTCCTTTCACAGCTCATCCTCATGCTGTGAAGAACCTGGCTGAGATATTTCAACATGCTTCAGACTCAATAGTTTATCTAGAGGAAAAGTTTGATGCAGATATTTACTGCTTGTTTTACCTTAAACAGCTTGGGAGAGCTGGCTGTTGTTTGCACTAAACTCTGAAATCGGCAGTCCCAGAGCAGTGTCCTCTATTTTTTAATTTTAAGCTGAAAAAAAACCCAGCATACTCTAGCTTTGCTTCTCAGTTTTTGCCCTTTCATTTATTTTTTTCCTAACAGGGACAAACCTTAAGCATAGGTGGCTGCTATGGTTCTTTATTTCTGCTGATAGCTATTGACCTGCCAACTGGCTATTCTCTTGGTAATAGTAAACAGGTTCCTAATGGTTAAACTTCCATCCATTTAAATTCTGTAGTCCAAAAATAATCTAGTATGTTATTAGCCAGGGAACATATTATTAAACACATACATCATTCTTACCAGACTGTACCTCTGTAAACCTAAGCAGTTTTAAGTCAATATTTTAGGTTTTGTTGTTTTTTCCTTTTAGAAATTTTGGGATAGGACTCCAAACAATGGAAATTAAAAAGTGAATTGAGTGATTGGTATGTAAGTAGAAGGCCTGGGAGCTAGAAGCTGTACACAGTTTTGACAGTGTGTTTGAAACTACGTGAGAAAGAGTATCTGACAAGTAGCAGACTCCTTGCTGGTTGTGATAGACTCAGAAGTCAATAGTTGATTTCAAGGGGTATATTTCTCTGGATTATCTTGGTTTATATGAATTATGACACCGAGATTTTTTTATTTTTTGCTATTTACATTGCTCGTTTAAATTGTAAAAATCCATCATACTTTCTCAACTATTAAATAAAGGCAAGATCTTCCTGGCATCAGCTAGATGACCCCTTGAGTCAGCTGATTATGAAAGTATCAGAGCTTTCATATGTTAATGTGATCTGGGCAAGACCCCTTCTGGTATAGCCAAACCATATGGAATTTATATCTCGGTCGGTACATGGGAAAACGACGTTATTTACTCCAGGATATGGTATTGCTCTCATTGACTTTCTGAATCTTTGTGAATGAGTGCTAATGCTCATGGAGCTGACAGACTGCTATCAAAGGCTCGGCCGAAGTACAATCCAGCAGGCTCTGGTCAAGCTCTTGCACACGCTGCTCTGCCAAAGGACTTCAGCCTTCACCTACAACACCCTTGTTTTTCCATTACTAAGATTTTCCTAAACATACAGAGCCAAAGAGTCATATTAACAGATGCACGCGTGCCAGAAGGCACAGTATGTCTGTGTGACCAGGAAGCACACTCGTTATTTAACAATGGATAGCGCTAGCCGCATTTGTTTTTTGTCTGAGTTAATCTTAGCCACCTTAGTTAATATCATTTAGGTCACCTAATAGATTATTTAAGTGAACCGTAGCTGGCCAGCGCGTCCAAATTTCCTTTTCCCACAATAAAGGGAAAAGACAGCTTTGCTTTTCCTCTCATTGCTTCGTTTGGGTGTCACACGGGTATGAGTCTGTCCTATTGTGCTCTTTTAGAGAGGTCTGCGGGTTCAGCTTCGGTGGCCCCACTCACCTGGACATCCACTTGCATGGCTAAAAATCCATGTGTTATTACAAGCCGTAACTTTTACCATCCATGTGGCTGCTGCTTCTCTTCGGTGGAAGTGTCATTCCCTTTGTTTTTCGAAATATGTCCCTACTCTGTCTTGAGGGAAATGTATTTTTCTACCTTTATACCTAACAACAAAAATAGGATTTTCTGGATTGCTCAGTTCTTGAACCAATCTGTAGCCACAAATCAGAAGTCTCTTGTTTCTCAATGGATGAGAAGGCTCAAGGGGAGGTAGTGGACTAAATGGCATGAAGATCAAGTGGCCTAATCTAGAAATGAAGTCTGGACCAAAATGGGATTGTGTTTGTTTTTTCTTTGGTAACTTTTAATGACAAGAGGCTGCTTATTCTGTTTTTTTTGTTTTTTTTTTTTTTTTTTTCTGAAAAATTATAATGTGTTTGGAAATTTCCTTTGTTCTTTTTCAAGTTTTTTTCAAAATCCAAACTTTTTAGTCATTTGTGATATATATTCCCTCCCACTCCATATAAAATTTAAAAAGTGTATTTCTGTTTTTTTAGTATAAATCCAAACTTTTCAGGCCACATGAGCCCTTCTGGTGAATAATGAAAACCAAACCCAATGGGGAGAAGTAGAGAAAACACAGACATAATTGGTTTGGGGATGGGAGAGCAGCACCAGTGAAGGGACTGCTCCCGGAACCTTCCCCTTGCCAGGTGTCCCTGTGGCAGGGCTGTTCCTCCTGAAGCCATCCGTCAGACAGCACTGTTTTTCACTGCTTCTCTTGCAGGGGTCGTGCTGGGAGGGTCCCTCGCAGCTGACTTGAGGAAGGTAGGCTCAGTGTTGCGTTGCATGGCTTCCACCTCACAACTCTGCGTGGAACCGGGAGCTCTGCGGGGCACCCGGCGCTGCTTGTTAGCCTGTCCTTACATCTCAGCAGCAGCCCGGCCAAACCTCTGCTCTTCCTGCCTCCGCTGTGCCCCAGACACCACAGGCACAAATAATTTTGGGTAAGTCTGTACTGAAGTTTGATTTAATAAATCCCTCTAATAAGTGCAACAAAGGAACAGAAAAGATCCCTTTGGTGGCTGAGCCAGCTTAAATGAGCAGAATGCTTTATAATTAACAATCCAGTGGTTCACTTCACATGCTTGGCTTTGTAAAGAGCAAAGTGAAAAATACTTTTAACACATTCAGAGAAATCTTTGTTTTAAAGGAGTATAGAAGGTTATATCCACTGACCACCACCAACGATCATAAGGCCGTACGGCTCTAGGTCACTCTCACAAAATGGTTGCCAATATTTTCTCAGCAAACCCTCTATCGATTGCATAAATACAGTACAGTACCCATGAGGTAGTGTTGACCTGTCACATAGTAAAGATGTGGCAAGCCCCATAATTCATTACCAGTTGGAAATAGAACATCATTGGAGAGATAAGGATAACAATGACTTTCCATCCAATGATAAATTACTAGCAGCTGCATTATTTTCCCTCACTTATATATGGCTCTCTTTATTGAATTTAGCTTGAGATAAATAAATGATCTGCCAGGAGCCTGGTTAATATTACTTCTCTGGGACCCATTTCAGGCCCAACTAGGCTTTTGCTGATAATATCTTTAAGCTTTTCAGTAGGGAGAGACATAACATTTGTTTCTGACAAGAACCCTATGTCGCCTTATCTGTTTCATTTGAGAGGCCGTCGACCTCAGCTTCTTTAGTTAAAATGAGAGCTTTACTGTAGAGGCTAAGTTCTTGAACTTCACTCTCCTCTTACAATGAGATTATATGTCCTGGTTGTAAATTTGAAGCCACACATGACATACAGTTATTCTTAGCATTTCCTGTTGATCACAGGCTGCTATTGATTGCCCTGCTTTTGAATCTTTCTCCTATTGGTTTGGAAAGGAATTCCATCTTTTTTATATTATTATTTTTCACTTCGCAATAATCTGTGATCTTGTCAACGCACATTTATATTTAACTTCGTGCATATGTTCCATTTGAAGATGACAGTGGTTTTTCACAACCTCTCCCTCCTCCTTCCACCTTAGAAAAGACAGCTTAACAAACACATACCCACCTGGTTAAAAAATAAAAGGGCCAGCCTAAGAACAAAAGATTAACTCTTTCTGGGAATCAAGATGCCAAGGAAGGCACTTGAGCTCCCGAAATTCTTTTTATTGCCATTAATAATTTATGTACTGCTTCAGCGGTCCTGGCCTTCGCAGAGATTGTTGGGAGAGCTGAGGCAGGGAGGGGATGGAGCGGAGGTGTGAGGCAGCAGGTGTAATCAGCCTGTGCCGCACTCCTACACTAACTGTTTGGATACCTCGAGTTGGTATTTTCATTATTTCTGGGAAGCCCTATCATTAGGTTATAGATTAAAACCAGACAGTTGCCATTTTTCATGCAGTGTGAATTAGAGGAAATTAAACCCAACCACTTCTGATAAATCCTCTCATAAATAAACTAGCTGGTGCTGTTAAATATAAGTCCAGCCACAGTTTGATGCACATTACAGGGAACAAAGAACAAGTTCTGTCTGTTTTAACACTCCATCATCATTATTGTTATTTATATTATAGTAATGCCTAAAGGCTCCAGCTGAGTTTGGAGCCCCCATCTGCTAAAAGCATAATCTGACTTCCCTTGAAGAGTTTGCAGTAGGAGTAAGACAGAAAGAAAAGAGAAAGAACTATTATACTTTCCTGTCCCTTTTGCTTTACAATTAGGAAACTGAGGCACAAAGAAGGAAAGCAATTGCTCAAGGCAGTGAGGAAGGTCTTTGGCAAAGCTGGCACCTCCCAAGAGATATCAGAGTTTCTGCCAAGAGCCTTGATGTAAGATCATTTTCTACAGGTATTTTGGGGAGGTCACCTGTCTCCTTTATGCTTTCAGACTAGGCAGAATTTAGAAGATAAAATGGGAATATGACAATAAATCTCTTTTATCTGATGTTAGAAGAATTCGCGGTTAGGAAAAGAGGCACACCCTAAACAGCATCTTGCATAGATTTGTGTAAGAGAAGATATAATCTGTGTGCATATTAATTTTAATTTGAAAAATGTCTTGTCTTGAAATGAAATAAGGAAAATTTGCTTTTTTATATAATAGGAGTAGTTTTGGCATGTACTGGCCATTTCCCATGTCAAATCAGAAGATAAAAAAAAAATCTTGCACAATGCTCCTGAAAGGCAGAAAGATTAATATTTATTAAATCAGAAAAATAGGATAGTCATGTGACATGCAATGTATGTCAACCGGAACCATTTCTTGTTTATCTTGAGAGATTGACAGGAGCTTCTCACCAATAATTACTAGCTAAACTCTTCAGAAATTAATTTCACATACAATCACAAACAGAGCCAGCAGGGAAGAAAAAAAAAAAAAAAAAAAGGATGGCGGATATCAAATAAATTATTTGCTGCCAATGAATGATAATGCATTTTCCATTTCTGCCGTGCTGCTATTCTAATGTTTCCCCGAGTACCCTGGAAGTATCAGGATGAGATTAACACACTCGCACAAAGCCCAATTAAAGAGGCTTCATGCAGAGCTTCCCCCAGAAGACTGAATTGACTCTTGTGCCCTTGTGTATGTACGATGTGTGAGCACAGGCAGGGGAGGAGGACCGCAGCAGGACGCTTATGTTGTACTCATCCCCAGAGCAAGCTGGGACAATGTTTCCAGGGGTTTCTGACCGCAGATTCCAGTAGCTTTCTCGCCGAATTACTTTACTCACCAGATCTTCTATATGATGTCCTGTTTGGGTCTGAAGGTGTATGGACTGCCGCTCAGAGGGGCGAACTCGTCAGGCAGCCCTCGCTCCTAGCCCAGCTGTGTCACCGCAGCAGGAAATGGCGATACAGATCACTGAGAAGTTGGCTCTGGTGAGTCACTGTCGCTAAGATCCCCGTGCAGCGGTGGGTAAATGCAGCCTCTCCATTTTTTTGATGCTGGAGTGACTTGACCAACATCTAGGGAGGCTCAGCTGGGAATACAGCCCTTTTGGATTTGATTAATAGAATATCCTTCCTTGCCAAGAAGTGACTGCTTTTTGCTGTGGGATGGACAGTGACTCTGTATCACCAGCCATGTGGCAGTCATCTGTTGCTCTGTACTTTGTTCACTCTGCCATGAAGGACTCTATCCATATTGCCTTTCCCACAGAATTGTTTTTTCTACACAAACCATGTCTGTTATACAAAGTGGTTTTTTCACCTACTGTGAGGCTACTAGAGAATTTAATCTTTAGCGTGCTGCTGAGAGGTTTTACAGCATTGCCGTCAGTACATCTTTGACAAGGATCTTTTGCAAACTTTGACAGAGGAAGTGTAGCTTCTGTATCTACCTCCAAATCTAGTTTGGTTCAGTTGAACCACAGACTCTGTGTTTTTTGACCCTTTGTCAGCCTCAACTCTGTCCACCTGCATGCAGGAATACTGCAGTAACTTCCCTGCTAGTCATCCGATGTCATCTCTGCAGGAAATCAGACCCACACCTACGCTTGCCTTTGGTGATGATTATTATCCCTCCTGCTGGAGTGCCCACCTTTACAGCTGATCTGTACTAACAGCTCACACCAGCGCTGTGCGTTTCCCTTCAGTGTAAGGTGTGCAGATTTAACCTGTCTTTTCAGTGGTGGTTTGAGAAGAAAGGTGTGGTGTTAGTCATTTGGAGCGTTATTCACAGGGGCCTGGGCCAAGGCCAACAACTCAATTCACATTATTGGCTGAGCAAGAAAAATGCCACTGATGGTTGACCTTGACAAAAATTCACAGCCCCTGTCCCTGTGCCACCAGCTGTCCAGACCAGCCTTCTAAAGACCAATTATATCTGCATTCTGGTTGCTAAAATTGTCTGGGGTTTTGTTATTTCAGCTCTGTGGTCTTAGAGGAGCAGACTCCTCAGTAATTTGTCTTTCTCATCAGCCAAAGGCACCACTCAGTGCAGTGCACCAACAAGGCTGGAGAACAAGGCTGTCTTCAAAGGAAAAAGCCTTGCCTTTTCCCCCTCGCAGTCGTACAAGTTAAACATGACTTCTTGCTTCTGTCATTCATCCTATTAAGAAAACCCCAGAGTGCCAAGTGCAACCTCATTTGCCAGTTTCCAGGGGATGGCAAACGTTTGTACCTGAATCATAAGCCCTGGAGGAAGGGCCTTATCTGATGTGGTACACCAGGCTTAGTGGGGTGGCGTACGCAGCTGCATCACCCTGGGTAAGAACTTCAACAGAGCCTCTTATAAATAGCGTGCCTGATGTTACATGCATTGTGCCGAAGGACACAGGTGTTTATATTTACTGACTTAGTCCTTAGCTGCTTTAAGTGGATCTTTGGTGGTAGGATCTAATTCAGCAATATTCTAAACTGATTTGATTCAGTTGGAAATTCCAGCTCTGCTGCAAGATTTTGGATCAAGTGCGGTTTGACCAGTTGTCATTGTCTCTCAGGCTCACTTGTAGGATGGGGATACGTTAATGTGTTGATGATGTCAGAGTGAAGGAAGAGTTTCCTCACTTGTAGCCATGACTGCTGAATGAGTTGTCCTGATGATTTACCCAGCAAGCCCTATGTGTCCTTGTAAATGTAAAATTTCCTTTTTTTTTTTTTTTTTTAGATGGAAGACTTAGATGGAAAGGAATAAAAACATAATTTGCCAGAGCCCTCAATTAATCATAATCAAGTTTGTGCATGTTATACTCTACAAGAGTAACAACAATGAAACACAGGGAGAAAAGGATGCTTTCCTCAGGCAATTCTGAAGACATAAAAGCAATAAAGAAGCATACTTCAAAATAATGTGGAGATATATGACTGCACTAAATAAAAAGGCTTCTTTAACGTAGTGTAAAAATAAAGATGTTTAGTTAGATTTATCATTCTTGTTACAAACACAAATTCATCCCCTGGACTATGCCATTGGCTCTGAAAGCATCCAAGGGATGCTATTTTCTGTATTCACTTAAACATTGTTTCATTTGTTAAAGAGCTAACTAGATTATTCCTTTTTTTTACTCCAAGGTAATACATGGGACACCTTGATTCCGCAGTTACAGAATTTTGCCTTTTACACTATATTTAAGCCACCTACCACCAGGCATAGTGAGAGGAATGGTTTGCTTATTAGTTTGTGTGAGTCGCATCCAAACCTGTAAAAATACATTTTTAAACTAGTTTTGCATATAGCAACACATGTTCATTGGAAGCAACCCCATTCCCCAAACCCTCGCTTGATTGGCTTGGGAACATTCAAAACCAGTGAGTTTCATTTCTGCAGCCTCATTCAACCGTCGCAATGAGCAAATGAAACAATTGTTTTATTTGTAAGAGGAGATTATCCCTGGAAGGCGGATAGAAGGATACTGCCTACAGAACCCCATTTGCAGGCACAAAGAGTGCTTAGTCAGTTTTTGGCAGTGATACTGGAGCTATTAGCTTTGGATATGAGTTCACTGATGTTCAGTGCTGTAGATTTCCTTTAAAATTACACACAGAGCTTCATTAATTGCCTCAGAAAAGACGCAACAACTATCAGGCCCTCAAAGTGTATGTGCACAGAATGGCCATTGATTCCAGTGAATATTCCCTGCTGGAGGACTGGTCCTGCCTCCTGGGAAGGCACTCACAGCTTCTCCAGGTGTTGCAGCAGGCACTGCCTCAAAGTGCAAGGGCTTTCACAGGATCAGGCCCCATTAGCTGCTATCTGTCGGTCTGTCTGTCTGTCTGTCTGTCTCTCTAATTCTCTGTATACATGGTTTATATAGATACACTTACACATATATATAATCCTGATTTAATGTGTTAAAAGTGTAGCAGCTATTGTTTTAGCTCAAATTGGAGACCCATACAAGATGCCAGAGTCTTTCAAAAGAAAGGAATAGAAATCCAGCTTTGTGGTCTTGAGGGTTCTTTTTGTCCTTTCTCCACTTCATAGAGTAGTGCCTGAACATTTGTTCCACAACAAGCTATCCGTAAAGCAGAATTTCCTATGCCTTCCTTGCAAATAGCACAACCCCATGTGATCCCTGATCACAACAAATTGATTTATTTAAATAAAAATAATGATCTTCTTTCCTTTCTCCAGCGCCAGCAGCAAAATCCCATGTAACCCTGATCAGCAAATTGATATACTTATCTTCTTTTGCCCTCCTTTCTCGAGCCCAAACAATACCACCCTGATCCCCAAGTAATAAGAAAATGATTTATGCAAACAAAAATAATTATCTTTCTTTGCTCTCCACCCCCTAACTGTATAATCTCAGCAGCTCCTTGTTTAACAAATTGATTTATTTAAATTAAACAAATGGTGATCTCCTTTTGACCTCTACAGAGCACCTCTGTGGCGGACTCCTACCACTGCCACCACCTTACCCATATGCTTAGAAGGATGTATTTTAAATATAACAGCATTCCTAACTAACCTTGGTTCTTTGTGATTACTTTAATCAAAGCTCATGGAAGCTTTGTTACTGTGCCATAAAATTAGGCCACATCTCCTCTGAAAAATAGTGAAAGTAATGTTAAATATACCTCCCTCCATATTTTTTTATGGCAGGGACAGTTATTAATTTAATTTCCTGGGAGGAACTCCACAGAGGGTGGCTCTATGCGGTTTGTCTACACCCATCTCTCCCACTGTGCTGCTCAGAAGGTTCTTTGCAGACAGCTTGAAAGCATTGGCAAACTCAGTGCACAAGTATGTGCTCCGCCACCTCACCAAAAACACTGACGGAGCCATCTAGTGCCAGCCTGCTCTGTGACAAAACGCCAGCAACAGCTGATGGATGAGATCAGGAAACGCAAGGGTTGCATCTATTACATTTTAAGGATCTGTTAAACCACAGTTTGTATTGTAGGGACTCTGAGCCTGTCACTGGCAAAACTTTCACAGGCAAGAAGAGAGGCAGAGTCCTGCTTAAGAACCATCCTCATGATCTTTTTGTAAAAACATTCCCTGTTGTATAGTCCTGAAGGTATAGAAATGCACATACATGTGTATGTGTGTGTGTATTTTGTACTGTCCTGGTTTTATTTAAGATTGTATTTTCTGTGCTGTCCAACCAGTATCTCTGTTGTGTGCAGCTGCTACTTAAACAGTCCTTTTGGCATTATACAGAATTACATAATTATATGTGCAATAAGCAAAAGTGCAAATAGTCCCACTTAACACCTAATCATATGATATCTGTTGTGAAACGCTGCCGAAGGAGCCAATAGATATGACTGTTTCTTTGCTCTTAGCTCTGGCTCTTTGGAGGCGAGTACGGACTGCAGCTGGAATCTGGCAGAGATGGAAGAGGGATTAAGTGACAGTGGGAGCCTGAGTGTATTGTATATAGAAACATTCTTTCCTCCACCAGTTTCTGTGGAGTGTAATACGCTGAGCAGGACATTGGTGTTAACCAGTCCTCCAGATTTTGAAATATTCTGGGTTTTTTGCAGTTCATTCACACTATGTGTCTGCTTTAGTTTCAGACCCACTTGTGTTCTCTGACAGAAGACAGTGACGTGACACGAATGGTAGCACGAGGCTCTTACTGTTACATTCCATCAATGATCCTCCTGCGTGGATTGTAACTCCCCAAAGGTTGCAAAGAGAGGTAAGAATGATTGTACAGCATCAAAAGCATTAGTTCCTTCCAAAGCCAGAAAGTTTTCACTCCCTTGAATTCTCCCCCTTCAAGGTCTAGCACTCTTTGTGACTCTGGAAATGCATGGGAAAATCATTAAGAGACACTATATTTTTTAACAGATAATTTTCTTCTTTCTTTTTCAGTAATTTTGAGTTTTGTAAGGTTGAACACTGAATTTGGAACCACCATGTGAAAAACTTGGTCATGTCCATTTATATGATTGTCAAAAACTCTCCATAGGAAATCCAAATGAAAGGGGAGAACATTGCAAAAACTGGTCAAGAAGTTTCAAAGTAGAAACATAGATACCTCTGAAGCTTCTCAAATCCCACCCTTTTGGTTTTTTTTTTTTCTATTTTAAATATATTTTTTGTTCTCTCAAAAGCCAAACAACTGAGGTTTTTGCATCTGAACACCTTTGGAGTTATAGTCTTAAGATGTACTTGTGTATTTGTTTCAAAAAATTCAATTTAATGGAGCTTTGGGCTCTGATCCTCACCTTGCATTACCTTTACTCCTGACTTGCAAAAGTAAAAGCGAGATGAGACTCAGACTATAAGATGATGTAAAAATGTTCCCATGAAAAAAACAATCTCATTCTGAAATTATACAAGGAGTTTTATAGCTGCAGCCTTTTAAAAAAATCGACCCTTTCTATGAGCTTGCCAGAGAGCCAAGTATTTCTGCAGATGGCTTGGAATTAGTAGAACATGAAAAAATGTCAATGGTACTGGTAAGAGGATTAAACAGCAGTTCTGATGTTATTGACCAGTTTACAGAGACCGTATTAAACGGCCGCATCAGTCCACAGGTCAGCCCTGCAGTTCCTCTGCTAAGCAAACACAGATGTGGAGTTCCCTTTCGTGGTCATCATTTCATGGCTTTGACATATGTTAGGCTCTTGGGACTCAGTGGCATATTTACAGCCTGAGCATTAAAGATTCCTTTTTTTTAGATCATTAGTGGACACTGACATCTAAATCGGTAGTAAAAGGAAAAAGCAGGAGCTCAGGACACTGGGGATGGACTCCAGTGCAACACAAATGCGGGAAAAATTCAGCTGCTAGAAAGTTCCCTGATGAAACACGGGGGGTGTTTCCAGCTGCTGACAAAAATTCTCCTTAAGAATACCGTCAGTTTAAAATCTCTTTTTCTTTTGGGTTAATCTTCTCCATATTGTGCCAAAGCTGCCTATGAAGTCGCAGTGGTTGAATTTCACAAGATGAGAGGAGTTGAGCTCGTGTCAGCACTGCCAGGCCTCTGGGCTTGTTCAGAGTTTGTGCAAATCTGCTGGGACTACAAATTGGCCAGCAGAAACTGAAGGAACAGTCTGTCTTACAATATTTCTGTTCCTTCTCTATTCCAACAGAAACTTTGGCAGTTCTTTAACATTTTGTTTGTCTGAAACCAGGAGTCAGAAATGAAGAAAATAAAGAAAGGAACTATGTGATAGGCAGAGGGTTTTTATACACACATAATGCATATTCTTATTTGTGTGCGGCGAGGACACAGTGGGACAGATTCTTCTTGTTTGTCTGAATGGTTTCACCTGGCTCAATCCTGAAAACTTGTGCAGTTTTCACATAAAGATATAAATCCAGATAAGCTATGTGTCAAGGTAGAGTTCCTGAATGTAAAGGTTATTGACAAAGAAAGGAGAAGATAAATCAGCTGATAAATTGCAGAGCCTTTGGTCAACAATTGTTTCATATGATGCAAATTTTAAGTGAAATTTCCAGTTTACAGCTGCTCCACGTGTAGCCACTTCTTCCTGCTAGAGGAAATAAACATGCAAGCAGAGGGTGTAGCAATGAATTACATTCAACCTCAGAAATGCTTTAGCATGTCTTCAGGAGTGGCTGCCTGCTTCAGTGATGGATTATAACTTAGCATGGGATCCCACAGGCATGGCAAGGTATTTATGGAGTGTTCTGATTGCTCAGACACTCGGAACAAATGAACAGCCAGTGCTAACAGAAATCAGCGTATCACTATCTCCCACTTTATTTCATTTATTTATCTTAGCAGGAGCTGGAATATTACAAACCTCCAAGTGCAACTGTAGCTGGAATACAGTTTCCAAAGCTTATTTACAGTAGCTCTTACTCACAATGGGTGATGTTATATTACTCCATAAGTGGTTCCATTGATTTCAGAGGGTCCATTAGGGAGAGGTTCCATTCTTTGTAGCTGAGTGTATCTGGATTTGGTCCCCTGTTTGAGATGTAGAAAGAGTTCCTTTCCTGCTCTGTTTTTAAATGCATCAACAGTTTGAAAAAAGCCCTGCCCCTAGCCCTCTCCAAAAGGCTAACAGTAGTGCAAAGTACTGACCGGGCTGGTGGGATGCTCGTTTTGCAGTATTTCATTGCATCGCAGGAAACAATGCTGCCTGTTAGTATGTAGATGGATATGCAATTCGTGTGCTGTTTTCAGCTCCATACTTATCCAAAATTCCAAAGAGAAAAGAAAAAGCTGAGACTCACATCAGTAGCAAAGAACATCAGGTGATGCTGATTTAAAGAAAACATTAATCAATCCAGATTTCCTTGGAATTGGGCCCAGGTTCACTCAACAGGTTGGTGAACCTTAGCAAATCTTTCTGTGAATCCGTTCTGCGTTTTGAGTTTGTAACGTGATCAGAAACCATCTGAGTTTCATGTGGTTTTGTTGTGCTCGTTTTGGAACGCCCAGGGGGGTGAATCCAGGGGAGCACAGAGATGCTGTATTTTGCCTGTTGCGGTAAGGTACACGGTATTTCGCTCTTACTGACACCCCCTGAGACCAAACTGAACCCTGGTTGATGCTGTCAGCATAGTTTTAAAAGGGGAGACAATCACTGTCTGTCAGTGTTCTTGTGCCTACAGTAGTCTTTGTTTTGGAGCCAATAGGCAGGCTTCAAACTGTATCCTAAATAACTTTATCATGAGTTTTGGACTGTTATTTTCTTTTTTCCCTGTTTCTGGTAAATGTCAGAATTTTTACTGCGTAGGCAAGAACTGGAGTTGTGAAGAGTATCTTGGGTTTCTTGATGTATACTGGCTTGAAGAAGTTATATAGTGCTGGAAAAGATTAGGATTTTATTTTGAGACTGTGGATGAACAATTTGTGTTTTAACTTCATTCTGTTTGTATCTGAATTAATGAATAGGTGTTCCCAGCCTCCATAGCTGAATATAAAGTATTTAAGATCTATCTGCCCCAATCAGGTCAAAAATATGATGAGATGACATTTTCTACTCATTTTATTTCTAGTCCAAGCTAGAGCCCTTAGCAATAGAGATGTGAGACGCTCAGCACAACAAACAAAATCTGATCCATCGGAGGGTGCCAGGTTTTCCATTCCGTTTCAGAGTGAGCAACAGAATCGTTTTGCTGGAGTTGGGATTTTGGAGAGAAAGGACGGCGGGAGGAGCTATTTATTTTTTTTTACACTGATTTACTCATAATTGAGACACATTTGTAGGTCAGTGTTATGACTGGTCGCTCAGAGGAAAGGAGGAGAGTTCGTAGAGGATGGGTCAGTGAGTGTAGCCTGGCATATCTACAAGGTCAGACTAGACAATTTAACTGGCTCTTCTGGCCCTTAAACTTGAGGAATCTCTGAAGAAGGAAAAATCAAAGTCTGCAAAGGTAATAAGTAAGAAAAAAATGTAACAGCAAGAGTGTCCTTTAATGCCCTCGAGGTTCTGCCCCCGCTAACCCATCAGACAGACTGTGGTACAGCCACAGACTGGATGGTCCTGTCAGTCCGTTCACAAGTACAGTAGGAAGGAAGAACAGTTTGCCAATAATATTCAAGCTGAAGCTGACATCTTTATTCTCCTCCAGAAGAGCTGTGTTTGCACCCGCTTGTATCATTGCATTTTTCCACTAAGGTTGTCTCAGTTATTTAACTTGACACAGGGAGCACCCCTCAGAGGTCTTTGAGATTCAAACCAGCATTGGAAGTGACAGCCCAGATAACGTAGGTAATCATACTGGACCTTGTGGGACTGCTCTGACTACTTTTTAATTGATAATTCCAAGTTTCTGTAATAAATTTGTTTCTTAATTATCTACGCCATGTCATACATGGTAGCTAATGATTACCACTAGTTAAAGTTTGCAGCCTAGAAGACATCCTCCTCCCTGCCATATAATCGTGATTTTCCTTTCAAATTAAGATTTTCTGAGAAAAAAAAATGAACAAAACCTGCACGTTAAATCCAATTCCTTCCAAATAAAGGAAGGTAAATTTAAGGTACCAAATTAGCTAAGTGATTTTAATTAGCTGATCATTTCAGGAAGATCATAAAACATTTAAGTAACACTGAAGTTATGTATATTTAAGCAGTTTTATGGAGAATTAAAGTCTTAAATGGTAAATTTAAAATGTAAATACAAAAGTCGATGGAGGAATGTTAATTGCTTTTCCTAAGTTTCTCACATGGCCTGGGATGTTGAGTGGTATCAGGCATTACATTCATAGTAATAGTGTGCCCAATCCAAAGCTTATTAAAGTCCTTGGAATTTTTCCACAGATTTTAGCAGTCAATATATGAAAACAACAAGTGCTTTTAAATGTCTAACTTTGTGGAAGTCACTTATATGCCAAAAGTACATGTGATGTCAATATTCTAAAATAACTGTAAATTTCTAGTTTAAGTTTCCTTTTAGAAGCTGAGGAATTTGAACAGACCTTAAGAACATATCCAGTTCCATTTTAAGCAAATAAAATTGCATTTGCAGTAACGGACATTTTACACTGTCAGATTAGTTTACATCAAAAGAAGAACTTGCATACTTGGAGAGGAGGCTCTGATTGGACAACAAAACATGTCAACAAATTGGATTATCATGAGTATGAATTCTCACATGCCTGTCCGCGGCTCACTAATGCTCTTCCATTGTTTTGATTCAAGTAGATCAAATTAAAATGTAATTTTTACAGTTTGATAATAAACAAACGTATAATGTTTGAAACTAATGAAATTAAAATCAGGGGTAGTCAGGCTGGAAAGTCATGATGTGAACATTTGTCTAAATTCCTCATTGTGGATATCCCACTGGAAGAAGGAGCACAGAAAGTGGATGTCAGCAGAACTTTTCCTTGATTCCCTGAAAGTATTTTGTCTTCTGGCAGAGCCTGGAAGAACCATGGCCACATCTCCTCCAGTGTCAGTGTCAGGATGTGGGTGGAAGTGGTAGCCTTCCATGCAAGGATTTACTATTTTATGTGGACAAAGGAATCACATTGCAAAGGCAGCTGTTCCACCAGAGTCAGAAAGAGGCGAGATTGCCGTCATCTGGGTCTCCTTGTGACTAGATTGTTGTAACTGGTGTGTGCAAGGAGCAGATACTTTAAGGGACTGGTAGTTCCCAATGTCCAAGGGAAAAACCAGAAGAAACATTTTTTTTCTCCAGAAAAGATTCTCTCCCACCTCTGGAATGATTTATTTGAGAATTAATTAATAGATTTGAAAGTGCAATGTTTGTTTTTATTTGGTCAGCAGTTGGACAAGTTCCATTTTATAGTAAAAAATGTCCTGGTGCAGACAGACCTTCACCTGGGGTAAGGTGAAGCAGTGCCCATGTGTCTTGGGTTTCAGTGGCTGGCGGAGGCGAT
>NW_010107882.1:127676-138121 GCF_000699245.1 Pterocles gutturalis
GTGGACGGAAACGCCCCCCTGCCAGTCCTGGCAGAAGTGCTACGTGAGAGGAGGGGTGAAGCCAGTGTTAACCTGGTCTTTTCTTTTTATTCAAAGCATAGAACATATAACACATTATGCACAGTCTGAGGCATGTGGTCCAGGACGTTGCTGTGCCTCTGTTTCTTCAGCTGTTGGATGGGGATGTTATTATGCTATTGTCTCAGATGCTGGGAGGGTTAATTAATTATGTTTATGAAACCCTTTGAGATCCTCAGATGAAAGGTGGCTTTAGAATTGTTAGGTGTTATTATAAGAAAAAAGAATTATTTTATTGCTTCATGTTAATGGTTAACATCTGCACCACAAAACCTGCTTGATCACATAAAGATTCTGCTAAGCATTTAATCCTAATTTGCAGACTGATGCATATTCATTTTATTTAGAAGATTAATTTAGTCATCAAAGGTTAATCTGCCTCGGGTTTGTAATTAGACAGAGCAGTGACTTGGCGTCTCTGGGCTCACCCAGGTTGCACTGGGTTTTCTGAGTGGGCAGGGCTCTGTCACCAGTTTTCACTTCCAGCTAGTGCTCGGAGAAGTTTTGGAGAAAGTAAATGGTGAGTGGTAACAGCCTTGGCCAGTTGGAAGATTAAAAATAAAAGGAGAAGCACAAGCAGATGAACAACCCACATGCTGAATCTGAGAATGCTGGTTTAATTCATCCCTGGCAGGTTTTCTCAATGACATGTCAGGGGATTAAGCGAGGGGCTTTTTTTATATGTATATGTAAAAATGATTAACAGATTTCACAATGCTTTGCTCTATGAATCCTGCCCCGCTTTCAACAGTACTGATTAGCAGTGTGCAAAGTTTCTGAAATGAAAGATTGTGAGGCTTTCTGCTGAAAATATAAAATTTTAGCTTTTAGCTGGTGTTAGGAGACACGGTCAGGAGGCTATACCATACGACCTGTAGCTGCTTGTCCCTCTGAAAATTAATTCTTTTGTGCTCAAGGTTGGCTCCTTTAATCAAAAGTCACTAAAGAAAGTGTGATCCTTGTGGAGAACAAAAATAATGTTTCCTTTGCAGGTACACCAGAAGGCATCTTTAATTACTGTTTATAAAACTGGCTGGTACTTAAGTGTGAAGGTTCATTAGTGGCACGGTGTTGTCTTTTGAAGGAAGGGAGAACAGTTGCTGCTTCTTTGTCGTGTCCTCACCCTTTCCCGGTTGCAAAGTGGGCAGAGGAGGGTGATACAAGAGGGTGTGTGCTGCAGGCTGCTGGGCTTCAGCGACGTTGTTAGACAGCGAGGCGGCCTCCAGCTGCAGATACAAGTTGGGTGATGGGAGGCCAGGGTGACATGGAACGTGCTCATCCTCATCGTACGAGCGTGGCTGTGAAGATGCTGTCGGCAGAGGCAGGGTTGTCAGAGGGCAGCTGTGTGACCCAGCTCACACCAGCTCGGATGTGGGAAGTTCAGTGTGGTAGATAGGACAGGGAAATGGCAGGTGAGAACCTCGCAAATTGAAAATCCATCGTAAAAATAGCGTTTTACCCAAGATGAAATCAGTACATGCTGCACAATAAGAACTGTAAATGAAAATCATGATGCTAGAGTGTAGGAAGTTGGACAAACTTTTAGTTTTCATTGTAGCTTGGCTTTGCTTGAGTTCAGAATCCAGATTCCAGGGTGTTTTTGGTTTTTTTCCCCAGCACAGTTCTCATGTCTCTATTATGATCTGCCAGTTTCCCCCTCCTCTTTCTGGTACAGAATCTCAGAAACACCCAAGAAGGGATTTTGGAGACCATAAACAGTTCTTAATTGAGAACAGCCCCAAATCAAGTTAAGTGCCAGCTTGACTATCAGAATAAAAATGAAACACTTTCATTAAAACATTGTGTTTTAATTATTATGAAGAACAAGTTGCCTAACGTGAGAAAGCTTTTAACATAGCAGTTATTTGCTTAATAAAGCTATTTGCTTAATAGCTGATAAGTTAATTTTGGATGGATGGTTACAGCTATGCCTTCTTGTCTTTGCTTTAATTTTTACGTGATTTAATGACTGTTTACTGATTTTTGTTTGGAGTTGAGGTGAACTTCTAATTCAATTGCTAATAAACTCAGATTGGTTGAGCCCTGTTGTCAAAAGCAGATTTGCTATTTCCAGTTTAAAAAGCTGGAGGAGTTTTTTTTTGTGTGTGTGTGTTTTGAAGGCAGTTAAAAGTGTTCTGGACTGATGATTTGCAAAGCTAGGAGCTGTTTGCTGGGTGACCCATGACTAGTCGACTGTAAGCACTCGTCACTCTGTTCTTTCCAATGAAGATAACCAGCCATGCAATGAGAGAACGTGATTGCAATTCATTGCAACTGGGAAGAAACAAAAAAATAAATAAAACTGCAACAATACGTGTCACTCTAAGCAGATATTGAAAACCAGTGGTAGTTACTGTTATGCAGTTCAAGCCCTTCCCTTCCCCTCAAGACTGAGAGTGGAACTAAAACACACGCGGTTGCTGCGGATTTTAGACTGTTTCTGCTGTCTTAGTTGTCTCCTCAACCTGAACCTTCAGGGACTTCCCTTGCATCTTAATCTTGAGCTGATTTGTATGAACGGTAGATAGGTACCACTCAACTGTGGATGGTGAGCTTCATCTGTCATCCCTGCTGCTACATCATTGACTTCAGTGAGCTTCCAGAGGAATGCGCCTGGCCCACGAGAGGATGCGAACTGTCAAGAAGACAAACCTCTTTCTCATTCATTTGAAATGTTTGTGGGAAAGAATGCCCTAAATATTTAGCAGGTTGTGTAATTTGAGAGGCAATGCAGGTTTTTTTTTAATTTTATTTTTCTCACCACCTTTCCGTTTTCTTTATTAAATAGAGGAAAACCTTGCCTTAGGCCCAGTGTGCTTATGACAGGGAAAAAAATATCCGCCAGAATCTCCATTATTGCTCAGGCCTCTATATGGTGTTATTGCTCTTGTATTTGTAATAGCAAAAGGTGACTATGCCTCTTATGAAAAATTCTGTTTGCAGAAAAATGCCCTCTTCCCTGCACCTTTTCCAAACCCAGCACAGCGCATAAAGAACCCAGGAGGGTTTGTGTGAGTTAATGCAGCAGGGCTCATAGCAGCTGGTGTGTAAGGACTGGGCAGGTGTGCAATAGCTGGGCGTTGCAGGGATGCACCCGGGTGATGCAGCTCTTGGAATCAGGAGCAAACAGAGATGTTTCAAGCCAGTTTAGCTTCTTCTCCCTTGCACTGTTTCAGAGCCTGTGCAGCTGCACAGAGAGCATCAGTCAAATCTCCTACAGCTCACCCTTGTTTCTGGTGGGAAGAAGACCTCGTGTGGAACTTCAGTGCTGCAAACTTCAGATGTCACCACTGAGGTCCCCTGTTTCAGCTCTTCCAAAAGGCAGCCAAACTGATTGCTTGCATCAAAACCACCAACAAAGATCTTGCCCCTTCGTACTTCGACTGCAGGGAGCCGCAGTGACTCAGCCTTGGGTGGAGGGGGGAGATCCTCCACCCAGATTGCCAGCTCAAGCTTGCCGCTGGTTTATCTTGTGGTCTTAGGCAATGTGTTAAGTTCTGCTTCTGGAAGACCTCAGGGTTAAAGTCTTAAAGCAAAAGCAGAGCCCATCACCACTGTAAATTAATGGCTGACTGCTACCTGTTGAAGTCATGTACATACTAGGACCCCAAGAGACACCCATGTCTGTATGTTAACTGAGGTGTTTTACGTTAGATACATAAAAAGCCATGGCACAGTGCTCGTGAATAGTGCTGAGTATGGGAATATTCTCGCTACGCTCAGCGGGGCTGTTCTTACGTGTGCGTAATGGCAAGTTCCCTCTCTAAGTGTGTATGTAAAAGTTCACATTTATGCACCATTGAATTTACATAGTACCGTCCACTAAAGTCAACATTTTAAGGCTTTTAGCGCATTCCTAGCATCCCTCCCCTGTACAGGATGATTCTGAAGCAGATTGCTGTTGACTAGGATAGTCCAGGCTGTAGGTTCCCGGCAGTGATACCTTTCTCTTAGATGAGTGTGTCAGCTCCAAGACTGGCTGCTGGTACCTTCAAAGGATGAGAAGTCAGCACCTCCTTTGGCTGGCAAGGCTTCCGCGCAACTGGGCGCTCCTCTTTCCCAGCAGAGAGGACTGTGCTTTCTGCCTTTGCCCTTGCCTCGGGGTGGCTTGTCTTTATTACAGTTACCCTGTGGGCACAGGAAGTGATATTATATAAGAAATCATTTTGCAACCCTATTTCTCCTAATCATTGCCACTCCTACCATAATAACAGACAGATGCAATATACACGATTCATGTTTCTATTATTTTTCTGCTACAGTTTGCATGTGTTTTCCATTTAATTACGGTATATGAGTTTCATATCTCTCATTTTTTCCCTTCTCGCATTCAAAGTTGAGTTTGATATCTGTGATATATAGATAGGCCTGTGGTAAGTCGTTTGATGCACTTCACACTCGTAGGTCTGAGTCTCGGCAAATCTCTTTAAGTGCTCTGAATATTTTCCAGTTTTGTTGGTGATGCAATAGTATCTAGGATACTACTGTAGTTTCTGCACAACTAGCTTGAGCATTTAAAGAAACTTTGCATAACAACAGTAACAGCACCAAAAGCAATCACAAGCATTTGTAGTTGTCAGAGACCTCTTGGCACCATTATATCTCAAAACAAAATGCAAAGGACTTTGCAGAGGGAGAAAGAGGTGACCAGGATACTACCAGCAGAGTAGTGACAATACTGAAATAGAAACCATTTTTTTGTGACTGATCTACTAAATGGGAGGCATGTCTCAAAATAATTTATGCTTGAAGAACTTATGGTGTGCTACGCGTCTGATTCTTTCTTTACTGACATGTATTACCATGTTTGAATTGAGCACGTTGTAAAACTTGAGAAAAGAGATTTCAGTTCAAGTTTTACATGAAAGAGGCCAGCTAAAATAGAGAGGACCAGGATTTTCTGAGAGCCTTTACTAAAGGTTTGTTCATAGTGTATTTTAAACTGAATTATTGGAAATCTTGCTAACAGTGGGCTCTGCCTCCTCTGTAACTTTCCATGTGTTTCAGAAAGAGCTGAATTATGCTGCCACTTACCAAGAAGAAAAAAAAAGTGTAAGAGTGTTGGTTTGATGGACATGCTTTGGGTTTACACTGGCATCCTGAAAGCAGAGTTGTCTCCTGCAGATGTAGAAGCATCACAGTAACTCTCCCCAGGTAATATTCCAGTCTTATTTTTTCCTGACTACAGTGTCTGATTGTAACAACTTCTACAGATCGATCCACTCCATAAATGACACGTTTCTAAAAAACTGGGTGAATGCCTACTTAGTTCACACTTATCCCACAAAGGTTTTGAAAGCTTGATGTACTCTGTTGGGTAAACAACTATAAATAAAACAGAGTATTAAAAAATCTTTAAATGTGCATTATGCCATCAAACTATGCTGTTTGGAAAGAGCTGTGATGTTTGGGAAAAATTATACATGTTTTTAACAACTGTCCAAATACATGTTTACACATACTTTAAGATGTACACAAAGCTATCTCCATGGCAACTCGTGGGCCCCAACAAGCTTTATTAATCATTCTTTGGATAGACTATTTTGAGTAGTTTAAACACTACAAATGGACACAAGGCAGCTAATTACAGGGAGAAATGCTGATCTCAGGGGAGCAAGAATATGAAAGTGTCTTTGAACCTAAAGGACAGGACATGTAGTCACTTGCAACTTACCTCTCCCACACCAATCAGTAGCAGATGGCAAAATATTGATATGGGATGTATGGAATATACCTGTGTGATGAGTGTGCAGAGATTTGTAGATCATATAGGCTTTCAGTACCTGGTTGTTGAATAAAGAGATGTTTCCCTTGCTGAGAGCTCTCCTAGGTCACTTCCAGCTGGAATTTGCACTAAGGCTGTTATCACTGAAGTTTCTTTTTTCATTACTTGTGTGTCATCTATGACCTGGAGATATTTTGGGATTCTGGATTCCTTAGACTCAGAATATTAGAGGCATTCAGTGGCCTAATTCCTGTTCAGTCCGTGAGGACTGGAATCTGTGGTCTTCTTCAGGCTTCATTGTTTAACATGGGTATTGTATGATACTTGAAAGACAAAATTTTGTTAGATAACAAACTTCAGAGCAGGGACCTTGCTTTCCTGCTTGCCTGTGATGTTATCGAGCAATAATCCTTGTTAAGTAAGGATTAATGTTCAAACATGATCAGGCTGGTGAAGTGTCTTTTTGGCTGCAGAGGAGATCTGGCAGAGTTTCCCTCTGCCTGCCTTTGGATCATTTGATAGACGGTATTTACATAAGCCACTTAACCTGGGAGCAGGGTGGGGGTTTGCGTATGGGACCATCAGCTTCTGCCACTGCCGCTGAGGAGCATAAGACACAATCTCAGACCAGCTTCTTTTATCCCATGCTAGAGAGCTCCTGTGTTAAGAAGACTTGTCGTAAGCAATCCTCTTAGTGTTTCTGTGAGAGGTGGTTGTGTTCTAACTACAGCAAGTCAATCTGTTGTCCATCTCTCATGGGCGACTCGATCAGGCCCCGCAGGGCAAAGTTAACAGCGTCTTGTAATAGCTAAAAAGCCCCTTTACAAGCAGCACTGTTTACTTTTTGGTTGTGCTGCTTATTTGCTAAGTCCCATCTTCTTGCAAAACTTTCTAGGTACTCCTCTGGCACTCTGATTTCTTTATCTGACTTGTTAGGAGTGAACATGGCCCTTAAGGACTCCCCTTGCTTTTGGACAGTTGTCAGTTTTACCAATTAAAAGAGTGTCTTTGGATAGTTATCAGAAGCTGGATCTGAGAACATGTTTGCAATTACTGATGACATAGCTGTTTCTATTTGCTGCTCTCTCTTTTAATTCCAAAAAGTGATATTTTTTTTGGCAGTAGATATGAGAAAATATGTCACTGTGTATAATTACAAAACACTGTTCATTTCTGTCTTGTAACTGTGGGGGGTTAGTTGGTACAATACATTTGGTTCATTCTTGGCTCACTCAACTGCATGACACACATTTAAATGTATTATTAATTATCATGTTAATATTCATTACCATGTTAATTCCCATGGGATCGTGTAGTTCTGCATGCCTCCAGACTGATATTCAAGCATATATGCAAGCATGAAAAAAAACCTGAATGATTTCCTAGGACTTTCTACTTAGCCTTAAATAAAATCACGTTCCGTACATTTTCTTCCAAGGAGACCTGGGTTTTTTCAACAGACTTTAACCCCACCATGATATTTGCTACAATACAAGATTCATCCCTGTGAATGGGCTTTACACAAAGCTGCTTCAAATGTTCCTTGTGCTTTCAACCAGATTCTAAATACAAATCTGCAGCACTAGCTTTACTTTAATTTCCTAGGTTGCATCTGCCATCTCATCAGAGCAATCTGACTGTACCGTGCACTGAAGAAACTGCATAATATTTCTAGTGGCTTGGATTTTTCACTTCATGTATAACAAATATATGAATAATGGCTCTAGAAGTATCTGTGAATTTTTCAGTAGATGGCCAGTTGTTTTGCAAGAGAAAATTCTACTAGAAACAGCAACGTGGAAACAGCAAATTTGTGGGATAAAAGGCGAACTGGTGGGTTGTCACACCAGAGCAGGCATAAGGGAAATGTCACGAAACCAGGGTGGGGTCACAGCACTGAAAATTTTATTGTAGTGTAAGAATAGCTCCCTGCCAAAGTGCCTGTAGAGCAATATATTTCAAGGTCAGGTACGCTCTACAATGATCTCAAAATATGCATGTAAATAAATCGTATGGGCTCAGCTCTGCTGTCATTGACGTTGTTCCCCAAGTAAATATCAAGGCTACTGTGGAGAAAATTCCACAGACTAAGAAGCCCCACACCTGAATGGACATAGAGCTACTCTTCTCAGCTGAGATTTAGTAGTCTTGGTTCTAGGTGGCAGCATAGCCCTTCTCAAACCCTCTGGAGTTACGTGGGGTACACCTGCCCTCTGTAATTAAGCGCAGAGATACCTGAGTTGCTCCTAGCTGGGCTGGCTCTGGGAGCAGCGCGGCCGCAGCAGCCCGTTCGGAAAGCAGAGCTGGGAAAGCAGGGGCACTGCTGCACCGACACGGCCCCGCTGCTGCTGGGGTGGGAGCTGGTGGCCATGCAGGGCTGTGCAGACACATCAGCTTGTTTGTTTGTTTGTGCAGAAGTTGCATATTTTTCTGTGCTTCAGCCTCACTTGCTGGGTTAGGAATCTTTTGTGCTGTGTCGTTCTGTCTGCTAATAGTGTAAGCTGTTTCAGGCATCGATGAACTCTTATGTAGAATTTGTGTACTGCCTATGAGCGAGCTCTGCTCTTCTCAGAGACACTAATATGCTGCTTCATCATTATTATTAATTATTATTATTATTATGTCAACAGGTTGTATTCAGAAGTCACAAGGCTTAGTTTAGGTTATCATCAGACCTATGTAAACACAGCTGTTTAGAAGTGTGAGGTTTAAATTGTTGACAATGTCATGTTAGGAGGAATATTTTGAACTGCTTTTTAAGCAGAAATTAACATTTTTATCTGAAAATAGTAATGGAAAGAAAATTGTGTCGTCCACCAAGGTATATCATTTAGACCTGATGATAGAATAATTGTTTTCCATCAAGCAAACCAAAGAAGAATCCATAATAAAATTTTACAAGTTAGCTGCTACCAAGAATAAACCCAAGAGCACTATATGAAATGAATTGGGTGTTTTAACTGAATCTTCTCTCAGGACAATAACTCTAATGTAGAGCCAAGGTCTGAGGAGGTCACCTGCAGAAAACCCTCCTGGGGCATTTCAGAGGAGAAAGGAAATATTCTTCTCCCTGTCAGGTTCACTTCATGTCCTAATACATCTGAGGATGTGCATTGAAAATGTAATACACAGCCACCATTCGGAATCAGGGTTTAGATAACAAGGGTCATTAAGAAATCTCTGAGGATGACAAACTTAACCCTGTCTGAACTTAAGGATCATATCCTGCTACTAATGTGAAGAGTAAGTCTGGTTGATTGTAATTGTGACTGAACTAAAATGTCACTTACCATTAGAATCAAGTTATTTTTTTTTTTAAATTACAACATTTCTGTAAAAATGTAAGTGAAAGATCATAACTGGCATCTACAGAACATAGTCTATACTGATCTTTTCCAATACTATTGTGAGAGAACATCTGGATTTCCATGCATTTCCAAATACTTGCCGTATCTCAAATTGTGTTTGGAGGAGTGGGGTGCGGTAATTCAGTGCAGGATCCCAAATTAAAATACCTATTGAGTAATCTCTACATGTGTCATCACAGCTATGTTTCGAACTCACAGCTTCTGCTGAGGCCCTTCGGGTAAACCAGGGTGTATCACAACTCTTTCTGAGTACAAAGGATGATGTGTGCTTTCCGAGGAACGCGCAATACTCTGGTTATGGATGATCAGAGACATCACTTTGTTTTCAGCGCGCTGCCTCCCAGCTGGCTGCACCAGGGCGAGGTGCTCCAAACGTGTTTTCGGGGATTCCCATGTTAGCCGTGTGCAAGATACAGTAGAGAGGGTTTGAAGTTGCCCTGACAGTGACAGTGTGAAAGATTCCTGTCGACACTATAAAAATAATTCCCTGAGCATTCTCAGACCTTTATCAAAATGTCCCAATTAAACTCTGCCGGTATCAAGTGCGGAGGCCACCTTAACTCCCCTCGTCCCAATCCCCACCCTCCATCCTACCGGCATGCCTTTGAGCCTCGAGCCTCAGCTCATATAAATTTTTATAGCTCCATTAGCTGGAATGTCATCAATTTGAACAATTACAGATTAGAATGATATTAAAATATCCAAGCAGCACTTGCCAGGAGTCAGCGCGGATGGGAAGTATCGCGTTCTTTGCTCTCCAGTCGTGCTGGGGCTCTTCGCCTGGTTCCTGTGCCCCACGTCTTGTGTCAGCGAGACATCAGGTTGTCAAAGATTTGATTTGCATTTTTGCTTCCTTGAACTCCTGAAATTTGCTCATACCAGTCAAGGAGCTTGGCTAAGCATGGAGTTTTCAATCTGTTGTGTTTACTTAAAGGGGATTTAGGTACTTACAGAAAACACTGTGTAGATAGAGACTGACTGCAAGGATTATGGGTAAATTTTTTTTTAGCTCTGCATCTAACTCAATTCAGTTCAATGAGGCTTTTGGGCTTGATAAGCTGTGGACATCTTTTGTTCATAGTAAAAAAGAAAAAAGACAGATCCCTTGGGTATCTTTCATGGACAGGAATGATAGAAGGGGCCTTCTACGTTCTTTCCAGCAGATTCAGTTCTTTGTGCCCGTTTGTCAGTAGTGTCCATCTCCGCATCTCTGAGCTTGTGTCAGGGTGCTGCGCACAACAAAGCCACCTCACAGAATCACAGAATCACAGAAT
>NW_010107883.1:0-64489 GCF_000699245.1 Pterocles gutturalis
TAAAATTTTCTAATCTCTTTATATATTTTATATATATATATATCATATATATATATTGTTGCAAATCTTTTCTCTTAGAAATTATCCCTTTAGAAACCTGGCTGTGACATTATGAGTTTGCCCCAGGTCTAATTTCCCCTTAAAACACAATCTACTGCATGCAGACATCTCCATCACCTTTCCTGATATATGGCAGGACTGTCTTCTGGCAGAGGCCATGAAGAATTTTGTACACAACATCACAAGATTTCAGAACAGTAAAGAAACAAAATGCAAGCACTTCCTTCTCTGGATCTCCTTTAATCATGAGGCCCCAGAAATTGTGTACCTGCCCTCTGCCATGCAGTTATCACTTCTATTTTTCTTCTCTCCTATTATTTGATGTGGTAGATGGCACTCACCCTGCTACATGTGGTGCAACAGGTCAAGAGAAGAGAGGATGAGGTGTTGTGCTGCATAATTGCATAAAACAGAGCTTTAAGGGTGGAAGCACAAGAAATGGAAATGAAATAAGTCCTACACAAAACACTGGGACTCAGCACATCCCTGCACATAGGGATGTTTTCTAGAACTAGGATAATGGCACAAGAGACAATGTTTTAAACTTGGGCAGTTCTTTTTCTTTATTTGTTAAGCCTTGGAATGGAGACAAACCTAATTATGGTACTTAATTGTGATTTTAGAAATTGATTTTCCACTCTAGTTTCTGCTGGTGCATAGGAAACTCTAGTGAGTCATGCAAGTAATATAACAACCATTAGCATCCTTAAAAATAAATAAAAACTTGAAAAATGCCCTTTATTCTTTTCCTTGTCACTAGTTCAGCACAAATTGCTTCCTGCTTCACCTTTACGAGAGAAATTTTTGAGTTTCTTCCTGTTATGTTAAGAAATCACAACCAAAATGGTATATAAAATCCTCAGAAGTGCCATTGTGGGGCTCAGATTCTTGTATCAAATCAAAGCACAGTGTATGTAGTACAGTTATGTATTTGCATGGCAAGTACTCTCACAAGAAAAAATACAAACTACAAAATTTATCCTTGGGGAGGGAAAAAGAAAGAAAGAACCACACGTTGCAAGTTGTGCTTATGTGTGTCACCAGTGCATTTTGCAAGGGACTTGCCAAATACAATCCTGAAAAAAACTGAATTCAGTGTGGAAACACTTATATTATGGCACTGTGTATACGCCTCCCATCCTGTAGTATTTCAGCACCTCTGTTTTCTTTGTATTTACAATTAACTCTTTGTGGTGTTGGAATATTATCTCTGTTTCAGAAAGGGATGAAATAAGGCACAAAGGCCTGGGAGTCCAAGATTTCCTCTCTCCCAGCATGTGGCCACAGGGTTTGCCATGGCCAAAGCCAAGCAGAGGTGGCATACACTCTCCATAACGCAGTCCTGTGCCAGTCACAGCTCTCTGTCTGTCCAGAGCAAGCGAAGCACAGACAACATCTATTTACCTACCCACAAAGATGACTAAGGTATGTCGTAGAATCATAGAATGGTTTGGGTTGGAAGGGATCATCTAGTTCCAACCCCCCTGCCATGGGCAGGGACACCTCCCACTAGCCCAGGTTGCTCAAAGCCTCATCCAGCCTGGCCTTGAACCCCTCCAGGGATGGGGCATCCACAGCTTCTCTGGGCAACCTGGGCCAGTGTCTCACCACCCTCAAAGGAAAAAACTTCCTCCCAATATCCAATCTAAATCTACCTTCTTTCATACCCTTTCCATATAATCTTTTTTTTAGCAACAGCAACAGAGGCAGCCTTTAATGCATTGTTCATCTCATTGCTAATCACAAAAGAACCCCAAAAAACAGTTGCAGGTACAAGCATGGTAATATATATCATCCTATCATAAACATTATTTTATTCCTGGCTGATTACTAGCTGACTTCTCTTTCAAGACCCTCCTTAAGCCTCACTTTTGCTTTATCGGCCCCAAGAGCAAAATTAAGTGTCAGCTTCAGCAGAACCATCACAAGTTATAGCCACTGTGTCAGTGAAACACGTGGACTCCTTTGACCCAGCGTCATTGACTGTCTTGAGGTGAACGTGCCTAGTCCTTGCCTTTATCCAAGCTCTCCAAAAACCCTCATGTACAAGAAGCTAGGTTTCATCAAACTATGAAACATTAAAGAGTTACAAGTGATGAGGTCAAACAGGACAGCTACACACCAACCTCATGCCACCACCTCCTTGCAGGGCAAGGCACATGTACATCTGCATGGGCTGAGCGCACTCAGCACCCTTCTGAACAGCAGCAGAGTCCATGCAGCCCAGGCACACCTCTGTCTGTCATCTCAGAGGCTGGGCTGCCTTCAGTCACTCTCACAAGCCTCTGCCAAAGCAGCAGTTCCCCACTCCCAGATGCGACTCTCTCCAGCCACATTCTGCTGTTGGCTGGGACATATCCCACCTGAGCAGCCCCTGTCACCCCTCCCCTCCAGGGGCTCCTACCGGGCTTTTTAACGCTTGTTAGAGAACATAACCCACAGTGGAGAACAAAAAAAACACAACAGATAATGACTTCTGCCACTTTTCATTTCAGTTGTTGCACTTCACCTCTGTCCTCAGCTTTCCTAGCTTATGATCCTCACAGTTCATGGGAAGAGGCCCTACAGCTCCAGAGTTCAATATCAGTTGGGAAGTTAAGTCATTTCAGAGGCAAATCATTAACCACATTGCTGAACAATTTAGGCGCTGCACACAGGTTTAAAAAAGCAATGCATTCTTCCTAAAATGCAAAAGAGAAGAAATATGGAGGAAAAGGTTCTACTTAATCCCTCTATATACAAGATGGTCTACTACCAAGTACAATAGGTGAACAACAAGTTTTTATTCAGGACTGGCTGCAACTCTTGCTTCCTATGAGTAGAGACGAGGAAGAGGTGTCCATGCTTCTGGAACTGACTCACCACATTTCTGATGCTCAAGTAAAGCAGAGAGAGGACAGACCAGATCACAGCACAACAGGCATCAGCTTTCCTCCCTTAATTCTGCTACAATTCTTCTGCATGAGCTTAATTATTCTTTGCAAGCCTGTTGCTCATTCTTAAAATGAAAAGAATAACGCTTTACCACACTGGGAAGGTCTAAAGAAAACAGTATTAACAAAAGTGAAGTAATGTGATAGAAAGCTTTATAGAAAAAGAGAGCATCTACCCCTGCACTGGTTGATACAGAACTTTACAGAATTCTGCTGAAAGGTCTGTGTGAGTCCATAACAAAACTGACTACACAAATGCTTCATTGTAATGTGACACATGAAAAGGTTCATTTTAGCAATAACAGTAATGAAGGATGGTGTTATACCCATCTTGACTGAAAAATGAAAAGAACTGTAAAGGAACATGAGGTCAAGGACAAGCAGTTATTCTTACACTTATGAGAAGATCTTCAGAAGCAGAAAAATAGATAGCAAATTGTAAAATATAAAACACAGGTTTACCTGTCTAAAACATATTTCAGTCAATTAATTATATGCTAACTAAGGATATGAGAAAATTTGTCACACCATGTTTTCTTAATCAATACTGTTCAAGTGCAGCCCCAGCTCATTTTACTCCCATTCCTTAGGGCAAGCATGAGAAACACACTTGTGGAGGGAAAATTTTTGTTGCAGAGGATTTTGGCACTTTGAAAATCAGAGGAAGAATTGAGGCAGCATATGGCTAGTGGGATATAATTTGGTAACAGACGGACTAGAGCTGATCAAAAAAAATTTAAAAAATTGTTATAGCTTTTTAAGACAACAATAAAACCAGCATATTTCAAACAATTCAAAGTTTTTAAATTTAATCTGAGTGTTTAAAGAAAACAGAAACTTTTTGATCTCTCTAACCAGTAGAAAATTGAGAAAGTGTTCCTTGAAATTGTCAAAATATTTCTCTTTCTTTTTCATCAAAAATAAGAACATTCCATCCTTCTCCAGGGCTGTCAATACTGCTGTCTAAATTACATTTACATTTAACTTTCCCTTGGGATCCCAGTCAACAGATATTTTTAAAATTTCTCTTTTGCACTTCTCACTGGAAATACTCTCTTTTGATTCATACATCCAGCAGTCTAAAAGATTCTCCCACACCTTTCGGCAAATTGATTTTTGCCAAGCCAGGCACATCAGTTCTCTTCTCACATGTCACCCGGACACCATGAAGATACTAGAATGAACTTATGTGAACTTTTAGAAAAGCATCATAAGGAAAGGAAGTACCTCAAAAGCAAGCAATTAACTGCTGCTCATTTTTCATGTATACTGGTAAGCACCATATTTCATGCCTAGACTTTCCAGAAGCAGAATGACAGTTGAACAAAAGGCTGTTTCTCCACCACTCCCCACAGCTAAACACATAAATGATTTAATATAACCAAATTTTCACAACTTATCTTTGCCCTCCACACAGTGATGCACCAGAATAAGCATCTCCTGGGACTCCAGTTACTTGTTATATGGCTCTAGGGGAGCCAGCTACATACTGCACTGAATCAAAAGCTCCAAAATGCTTCCCGCTTCCACCCAAGAAAATTAAATAATGAGCTATGTGCCAAAATCGCATTCCCAGCATTGGAGAGGAACTCTGATCTTAAGAAAAACAATCTGTTCTCTCCACTTTCCTCCTCTTTGCCATTCAAAGTCTTGAAAGGTTCAGTGAAGGTAAAAGTGACAAAAGGACCCAGACTTCTAAGGACTTCCTTATCCTAGCAGGCTCAGGCTCCCAGACACTGCTGATTGTTCACAACCTCCCAGTCTTGTAATTAATGACAGCAGTTGGTGTGGTGCATGGTGAGCCCCAGCTCTGATCCAGACCAGATCCTTGTTACAGCAAGCCCCACATGCAACAGATAATAAGAGGAGTGATCCCCGTTGCCTGCCGACCTCACACTAACCCGCCTGACACTCCCACAGCCACTATTTTAATCAGTTAAGCACATCCTATTACCAAAACTGTTTTGTTACAATCCCCTCTCACATGTCGACTTCTTGCTTTCAAGTCTCCCCTTTAAAGTAAAAAATACTCATTTATGCTTTTGTAATTCCTTAAAAATAACACATTAAGTAATACTAACCTAAGAAGCCATACTCTGCCTACAGTTATGCTGTAGGAAGACAACAAAAAATATGGTAGATTGAAGCTGCATGACACAAATACTTTGGTAAATGGTTGTGATTTAAAAATTAGATTAGCAGACAGCATAATCTTCCAGTCTCAGTCTCAGTCTGAAGTTTGGGTTGGAAGGGACCTTAAAGATCATCTAGTTCCAACCCCCCTGCCATGGGCAGGGACACCCTCCCACTAGCCCAGGTTGCTCAAAGCCTCATCCAGCCTGGCCTTGAACCCCTCCAGGGATGGGGCATCCACAGCTTCTCTGGGCAACCTGGGCCACTGCCTCACCACCCTCAAAGGAAAAATTTCTTCCTAATAGCTAATCTAAATGAATATATCTTTTGATTTTCTCATCTATTATGAATAATAAATCACTATTAAAGCTCCAGACATAGCATGACAACACAAATGTGTTATATGAAGGCCTTACCTCAGCATACTTCAAGGCAACAACTCAGCAGCAAAACGTGGCTATTCCTATGGGATTTCCGTCAGAACAATCATACGAAAGAGCATACTCATCCTTTAGCTTTGATTGCATGCTCTATGCTCAGCTCAAGCAATACATCATGGATAAATGTTACATGCTAAATTCTCACATTTCTTTGCCTGTGCAAAGAGACAGGGAATACCAGACAGTACTTTATAAGCCACGAGTTCAGCTTTTTCTAGGATAGGGCACTTAGGCTAGGTTTCAGGCTCCACAGCTGTACATTGAGGAATGTGCAATGTGCCTTGCTGAGAAAGCCTTGCATTTTTAGTTACACAAGCACTGGACATGGCATAGTGGCAAGGCAAACAGCTTTGCAAATGCAAATTCAAGAGACTGAAAAAAAACCAACCAAACCAAACCAAATTGATATTATGCACCAAAATTTTCCATGTAATAATTCCAAGGAATAGACAGTTATACATAGGATAGATATAGTTATATCTAGGATGGTCTGCAGGATGTTTCACTTCAAACAAACACACTAAACAAACAAACAAACAAACAAACAAACCCCTTTTTAAATCCTAAGATTTGAATTCTTCCACTGATTTAGATGGGAGTTTTGCCTAATGAATGACATTTTTTCCTCTCTCTTATTTGACTCTGGCAGAGCCTCTTTCTTCTGTAAAAATGTATTTCAGAGTTTTAGGCACCATGCAAGAATTTATAAAAGATTCACTTGGAACAGGGTGCCTGACTATTTCCATATTCCAGACAGTATTGGTTCCAATGCCAAAAATCTAAAATGGTTTAGGCATTTAAAGTGTATCTAGCTGTTGTCATTACCACCCAAATAATCTACAAATAATTCTTCAGTTGGGAAGAAGGGTCAACCTATAGGCTGCAAAAGTTGCAGACATCTGATTGATCCAACCACATTTCTTTAAAAAGCAGAAAGCCTAAAACACTTTGGAAAGCTACAAAAAAGTAATATCTTTTACTTAATTAGGCTTCTCAATACATGTGAAAGTACCTTAGAAGTGTACCACAGGTCAATGAAAATAAAAATCGACAACCATAAAAGCCCTGAATTCATTTATAAATAATTACTGAATCTGGCACTTAACTCTGGTGTAATTTATCCTACATGAAGAGGAGAAGCTATGCAAGAAATAATAATTTATCCTTTGCTCAGTTGTGAGCATAGCCCATGGTATTAAATAATGTTAATGACACTGTTTTCCCTATGAGCACTCACATATTTTTTGTGATGAAATAATTTTCCACATCTGTGTTACAACATACATTAGTATTATTTTTAAAAATCCACATTTTAACCCACACATATGATAGAACGCTTCTATACAGATTCTATATCACATTTTTAATGTGAACTGAAGCATTATATCTACAAGACTTGAAAAGCAAAAAACTCAGTAATGTGCATAACTCTAATTAGACTGCAACTGAGCAGAACTGTTCAGCTGGCTTGCTCAACAGCTGGTCTAAATCTCTTAGGGAGGAGCATATTTTCACAAAACATTTTATGAGGCCACACACTGAGAGCTACAGGAGTTTATTATAGAGGCAGACAGGTTGATTAATAAATATCAGTTTTGCTTTGGGAATCAGAAATGTAAGTGGCATGCCTGTCCAAGATACCTAAGCAATTTATAGATTGATGCTTATTTACGTGTGCGTGATTTAGTGACTAAAAATGTCGTATTAAATAAATAGCCTCGTGCATAACTAGCCCAGATCTTTTATCAACTTCTCAAATGCTTATATGTGGCAACATTCAGGACTGAATATACCCATCCTCAGACAAAAAAATATTGGAAGAAAATGAGGATGAAATAGCTGAGCCAACATGTAAGAGCAATCTGTCTCCAAGACACATTTACAGACAGTCTGGCAAGATAACCAGGGCAACAGGAGTGGAAAGAGAGAAGGCCAAAAACTGGGGTGTGTCAGATACGCACTTGCGAGTCACTTTATTTTCTAAGTTACTGCACAAGTTAGGTGTCATGACCTTTCACACAGCATTGCTGAATAAAGTGGTAGCAATACAAGGTGTCAGTCTGGACAATAACTTGAATCATTTTCTAAAAGCTCAAAAACATTTGAAGTTTTCCAAGAGGTGCTCTTTTCTCTAGGCCGCTGGTTCTGTACTCTGGACACAATGGTATCACTTTGTAGTCTTAGAAAATGATGCATAAACTGGATTATTATATTTTTTTTGAAGGAAATCTATCTCTGGGAGTCACGCAGAAAATGCTTAATACTGAAAACCAGAACATTTTCTGTATACTCGCACTGTGCAAAAAAATCAGACTGTAGACATGGTCTAAAGCTACTGTGACTTTATTTCCTTCTCCATCTGACTATTATTTTTTTAACCTTTCAATTAATATTATAGATTGGAACTACATTCTACTATGTTTCACGCCTCTTCTGCTAACCAGTCCTAGCTGACAGCTCCTGGCACTGCTATAATGGGAACAATTGTCCCCAGTCATTGAACTCTGTTTATTCAGAGCATCTCTAGGAGGGCACCCACCCTCATTTGCTGTTTCTCTCTTCTTTAGTCCTCCGTCATTAAGGTCACAGGCAGCATATTAGCTGCACAAAACACATTATGTAGCTTTCTACACAGGTTGAGGTGCATTAATTCTCTGTCAAACCCACACATGCAAAATAAACTTCTTATGAATGTGCAGACTGGGCTTTCTTGTCTTAGATTACTTATCTGAAATTTTTAGTGTCCATCCTCTCTCTCTCCCCTCCCCCTCCATCTTTCTTTCTCTCTCTCTTTCTCTCTTTCTTTACTCATCATTTATAATGTCTTTCTCCTTGATACAAACTGGACATACTGTCATTCCCTTCAACCTGTTCTCATTACTTTTATTCTCCAACTCACTCAAGCATAGATCCATCACAACAGCTGGAAAAAGGTTATCTGGCATTTTTTCCCCAAAACTTCTTTGCCTTTACTTCCACTCTATAAAACTTAACTGATAATTTATTTTGTGAAGTAGAAATTAGGCAACTTTCTGAAATGCAACAAAAAATTTACCAACTAACTTGTTCAAGAAAAAAAAAAATCAATACCACATCCATAATTCATTAAAAATATGTCACACTTCAAGCATACTTTAAACATCTCATTCTACCTCAGAGATTTTCAGTTTATGAGACAACTTTTTATGCTTATGACACAGGAACCAGAGAGTCTTGTTTCAAAATTTCTTCACCGTGACATGAAGGATTAATCCAAGAACAGAGGAAGGGACATTCCTTTGCTTTGATAGTACATTTTTATTATTGACTGCATAGAGTATATTTTCCTACTTCTCCTCTCAAAAGGAAATGTTATGCATAAAACAGGATATGTGAAAATACAGAAACTCAAACAAAACTGACCCAAATTTTACTGCTTTAAAGCTGACACAAAACACCAAACCAAACCAGAAAACCCACCACCCCAACCCATACAGAAATAAGTTAAAAGATTTAAGTCTATAACTCCTAAATAAATATAAACATTCTAAGATGCTTTTGTTATAGACTCCTCTAGTAATATGCCTGGTCAACTGCTGAATCTCTCTCTCTCACACACACACAATTATGTGGAAAAAAAAATTAGTTTTACCAGCAGTTTGGCAGTTTGGCACCCCTACCAAACAAAGCAGTGCCAGTTTTGTATGTATGTATACTGGCCTTGATATGGGCACATTTCCTGATCTTTCCGTTCCGTAAAAACTGACAATTATTTGGGAAGGTCAATGCCTCCTGCTCTGCAGTGCTGTTCAAGCACTATGGTAGAGCTGCCACTCACAGATGATACTGGGAAAACTGCCATGACCAAAGAGCTGCTACTTGCTTTCTGTTGTTGTCTGTTTTGTTCTTGAAGGAGAAGCCAGAATAGCTCTTATTTGGCTCAAAATACTCTGTGCCTGGGTGTCTTTAGAGTTATTCAAATGATCTCAGTATTACATTGTATAGATGGAGATCTTAAGCTGTGTCTGAAAAACAATTTTCAGAAATGTTTGGAAAGCCATTCGCTATCATAAATGGCACAATTTGCCCCCAGGCTAACATTCTTTCAGGTGTTGCTGCTCCCTGAATAATAAAATCCTGTTTTGCTTCAAAGTAGTCAACTCCTTCCAAATGCTACCCCCGGCAGTACATCCTTCCTAATTGTCAATTTGGGGCCTGATGTGGGCTGCATCGTCCCTAAAAATCCATCAGCACCCATGAGCTTCACTCCAAGCCCTGTCTCCTGCCAGTGCAGAGCTGCTGGGGTTTCTGAAAGTGTTTCATTACTTCTCACATAATCTCGGACTAACCATCACATAAAACTGGCAACATAGTATGTCTACTTTTTGACTATCATGGGACCTGTGATGTCAAGCTTGGACTGTGATACCTAATTTTTAGATGTCTAAAAACCAGGTAAATCACATCTTGACACAGAATTCATAAACATCCTATGCTACTGAAAAGAAAATCTGTTTTTCCATGAGCTGACAGACAGGAATATGTAATTATATCCCTTCTACACAATTAATTATGGTATTTAAGAGTAACACTCAGAAGAACATTTGATTTATTAAGATCGGTGCCATTCAAAGACATCTTAATCTCAGTATGCTTTTTTGACTCTTGTTTCCACTGGATTTCTAAAAGGATGAAATTAGAACATTTGGATTTGTCTTCCACAGACAGAGATGCTCGGTTAAGTCAAGAGTGGCATCAGATCATCCTAGTGTACTTTAAATATACACAAATATATTTTTAAAAGTCAAAGTTTACATTCATGCTATGGGGCCATGCACCCCCACATGCATGTCCTCTTCCAACAACTTTATTTAGAATTCTCCTGGACTTTCCAGTAACTCTTTAAGAAAAAGAGTTTTTCTTACACAGGACCATCAAATTAGCCCTTCCTTATTGCTAAAGCAAGTCACGCCTATGGTTTGTTTCAGATTGCACATTTGATTTTTTAGCCGGAGTCTCTGGCTGCAAGTGTAATCACATATTTCATGGAATCATAGAATGGTTTGGGTTGGAAGGGACCCTAAAGGTCTTCTAGTTCCAACTCCCTTGCCATGGCAAGATGCTACTTGACAATACCCAGAGTTGGACCCATTTAAAGTTAGTCTTTGGCCACAACATTTAGGAATTAAAGTTCTACAAAAACTTGGTGGCTTAAAAATTCATCATCCTTCCTTTCCGTACAGTTCCAGGAGATTTAAAAGGATGGCACCTTATCATGCATTTTCCACCAGGGGCAGATAACCCTTGTAAAGATTAATGTGCTGCCAGACTACTCTACCATCCCCAAATGTATCACTTTAAAATTTCATAAGACTTTTTTTATTCCCTACTAAGCTGAATAATGCCCATAGAGCTTTCTCTTGTATGCTGCAAGGAAAGAATTGTAAAACATGCCGATACCAAACATATTTCCAATATTAACATTCATTTCACACATGCACTCTGAATAAGTAGAGTTAGCGCAGCATCAAGACTTCAGACTACAATTTTTCTGCCAGGTTAGAATTCATGATGTTATACATGACCTTAAAGGGTATATTAAGGATATCTTAGTGAAGCTTATTAGCATTGATTTATGTCATTTTAATGCCTGCCTGACATTTTTCAGTAGAAGTATCTACAGAAGGCAATGAAACAGTTAAGTTGGACGCCACTGCACTTTATTAACTCAAGCCCTGATTTTAGTATTAAAATGCAAACTTCATCTGAAAGATGCAAAAGGCAGGAATCTATTATGCATTAATGCTAGAAGTTATGTATTAAAATCACAGAAAGATTTGACAGGAAAAAAAATTGTGTCAGTCTGATCCCAGTTCTGTGAACAGAATTGAAAGCAAGCATCCAAACCCAAACATTTTCTCTGATACAGTAATTTCACTAAAAGAATTTCTGAGTCTTTATATCTAAAAAACCTGTAGCTAGATAGGAAATAGAAAATGGTGAAAATTTACTGAACAAATCTTTTAGGTCAGCCTAGATAAAAACTAAAATTATTTCCTCATTTACCTCCTTGCTTTAGAGATCAAAATCATGTTTCTGGCTTGCTAATACATTTATTTGCTTGTATGTTTGCCAGGCAGTGTGGTACATATCCATCTCCACTACATGCTACATGCCAGCAACTGCTCTGCTTGTGCTAGGCAGTTGGAAAGCAATCTGTTAAAGTCTACAGCACGACGCAAACCCATTCCCCTCTCCTCCTAACACCTTCCTCATTAAGAGCTGTCTTAAAGAGCAATCTCTCTCCATCAGCACATCTCCTTACTAGGGCCTGGCCAATAGATCTTACAGTCTACACACAAGTTTTTAAATGATGCTTTCTTGGCTTAGAAGGCTTTTTTTGTGTGTTCGCAGAATAGCACACAGATGACAAACTACTTGGTTCTACCTCAGCTAGCTCTACATTCTGTTATGATTCAGATGACCATTACCCAGCTACTTCTCTAGGCAAGCTGAAGAGCCGGGCAATTCCTCAGCCTGCTGACATAACCCTCATTTAAATCCTCACGTGCAGCAGAAAGTATTCAATATTACAATCCATCATGTATCTCCCTTGCTGGTGTCAGTACACAAGGAGTCTTTTGATTTTTTTCTTCCTGAGATCTATGTTTAAAGCTGCATTAGAAGACTGCACGTACTTTGTAGACGTGATTTCAAAAATGTCTGCCTTGCAAATTGCACAAACTTCTAAACTAGGCACTGTGATAATATGTAATCCCTATCGCTAGGGTAGACAAGTTTCTATTAACATCTGGTAACATGATGACTCCAGCAACCTTCCATCACGTCTGAAGTTCTACTGTCTTATTAAAGCATCTCTGACTTAGTGCAAATAATTTACTTTGGAACCAAAAGATCTTTTTTTTTTTTTTTTTAATGCACAACACTGAATATTAGTGATGGGACAGAATTGTAGGGCACTGAAAGGGACTCAGGACACTGGGCTGAGCTGCCGGCTCAGCCGTGAAATTCTTGTGCAATTTCTGGTCATTCCTTTCCCCTCTCCGTGTCTTTGTTTCACCAAATCGGAAGGCAGTGGTAACACTGATCTCTATAGAGCCTTTCAAAATAAGCAGATTAAAGCTGCTTAATGGGTCAATATAATTAAAGAAAGGTAAGATTCTATGCTATTCATTTTATTTAAAAGATATAATGTGTAAATGCGTAGTGATTTGGTTAAATTTCCAGGAATATATACCAAGTTATTTGTAAACCACCTCCACCTTTTCCCTTTAGCCTTTTTTTTTTTTTTTTTTTTTTTTTTTTAATTTTAGGATAAGAAAACCAAGAAAGAGATCCATTCATTCACCACATAAATTCTCCTCTGGCCTACTCCCAGCTGACTCATTTTAAATTAGTAATCGAAATTAAGAAAGGAATGTAGAGCACAAATGAAGCCAGTATGAGTTTTGCACTGATTCCAGAATGAAGAGTTTAAAATGAAAGAAAGTCATTTGAGAACGGTGTACAACTGCAGAACAGCTCTGTAAATAACACTGCAACAGAACAGCTTTCTCACCAATAGCAGCAGCAAAATTTATCAAAATTGCACTCCAGTGCAGTTACTGGGGGCACTGCTGCACAGATTTCCGTGCTGGAATTGCAAAACCCATTGCAAACATCAAATAAAACAAAAATAACAAGTTTCTCAAATTGCAAATATATGTGGATTTTAAAACTGACACCAAAATCCTGGAAAGTATTTTCCAGAAAAAGGGGTGGCAGAACTTTCATTTTCATTAATCTTCATTAATTAGCTTTTAATGACTAGAAAGTTCCTCTCACCCAGCCAAAACATATACAAAGCCTTTAGCATTGCTAGAAAAGAAAAAAAAAAAGGAAGTCTACTTAGAGCATGTGAAGTCACAGGCTTCTTTTTTTATCTGACTATGCTTTAATTCCTATGCTTTATTCTCTACTTTTTTCTCCCAGAGCTACACTTTCATGTCCTAAACTAGATTCTGAATTTTGAGGCATCTAGGACCATGCTTTAGGCACACTCTCTAATTTAGCATAATTTGTTATAACTGCTAGAATTATTTAAAGGTTTCAAGGGATAATTTTTAGAATAAAATATGACTGTAAAGATTTCTTGCTGACAGAGGGCCCCATGGAGTTCAGATTTGTCTTTATATTCAGCTGCCAAGTGATGATGGTTTATCTACACAATACAATAAATTATATATCAAGTTTCCTTTCTCTGATTACTATAATTTTTATCTGTGAAATACACCAGAATTCAGCATAGCTAACATATAATTTCAAAACAGCTATACAGTATCTTTTCTGTAGATTTGCTAATATGTAGGAAATTCACCAAAACCCAAAATGTAATGGAGAGAGTGAAAGGGGTGGCTTCCCCCATTACCGCTGTAAGTGGTAGACACTGTTTTTCTCTCGGTGTCTGGAACACTACAGCAACATTTCTCTTGCTCTCTCTCTACTTATTTCTGTTTATTTAACTTTTTTTATTTCCTTCTTTCAATAGAAGCACCTCCTTTCCTCTCATCTTCACTGTTTCATCTTTGTCTACAAAGAAGGTCAGCACCATATGTTGAGGAAAAATATGTGCTAATTCTTTAAGGAAGATTAAAGGAAGAAAACACAAAATCTTGCTTAAAATGGGTTCCCTTTTGTGGGGTGGAATATGTTCAGTGTCTCAACAGATAGCCTGTCTTTGGTGAGCCCCAGGACACAGCAATGGAAGGTAAGGAGAGAAGAAAATTTTTCATTAGGGTAAGCGAAGACAGAAAGCACTAGCTACTAATATTTCCTTTTGTGCAAGGTTAGAATCAACACATTAATGGTTAGGCTGCTGATACTTTTTGGCACCATATTGGACTACCTGGAGGTGATTTTGTGAGGCAAAGACATTTATGAAAAAGGCTGATGGGTGACAAACAAGACTTCCCACAACAGCATTGTGGGAAAAGTGCATCTACCTGAAGAAATAGCCATCAGGGCACTAGAAAAAGAGCTGGAAGAGCTGAAAGACAATACAATTGCAAGAAAATCAGCAGATGAAAAATCAGTATCATCAAAAGGAGGTGAGTAGACCTCGGTATTTAGCCAGGAATTACCGAAAACATCCATACTGGAGCTGGAGGAACAGAACCTTAGCGCTGCTCTGCAGCCACAAACTGGACAATGGATGGTTTTAACACTCAACAAACCAAAGTCCTTTAGGAGCAAATTTCAGAATTAAAGTCGCAGCATAATAAATCAAAAGTACATTAACAAATACTGCTTCTTAAATTATGTGTAGGACCAATGCTGGCATAAATTCTGGTCAGTATCAAATACAGGAAAAGTAGCCTAGTGAATATGATAAATCAGATTATTCTTTCAGTGGGATAAAGTTTAGCCTGTGCCTTGCTACGTAACAAAACCACAATGGTAAATTGCAGTAGGTAAATATTTCCTGAATATTATATTAGATTTATGTTTCATTTCTAATAAATGACACTGAAGAAAACAGCCAGCCCTGATAATTCTCAAGTGCATATTGAATCACTGGTCATTTCACCCTCAAAAGAATTTGAATTTCAACAAGAATTTTTAATTGAACCCCCTGGATTTTAGCTTATGATTTAATCTACCAAGTTGCTAAGGCAACCAACGATTATAGCCGCTGGGCAAAATTCACTCAATTGTTAATCGATCTTAATCTGGATACGCTGCATCAGTTCTTTCACAGGGGACACAGACAATGTTAAGAAAAATATTTGGGTTTAATCCTTAAATTACAACATGTAATAACACTAGAATTGCAAATATGCTTTTCATAATAAACATCTGTATTAGAAATACCCTCTTCTAAAACCAGTTGTTCCAACAGAGAGAAATCCTTCACTGAGGCTTGTATATCCCCCAGCAGCGTGTGTCTCAGAGACATCTAATCAATGAGCTTTTTAATGTGCTTGACCCTCCCTCTGCTCTGAAAGAGAGAGAATGGATTTACCCTGATTGAAGGTTGTGATCGTTATTCTAATATGATTGTGTTAGAAGAAAATCTTTGTATGCTGCTGTTTTCAAATCTGTGTACTATTTGCATGGCCCACTACATAAAGCATAATGACCAGCCAAGGGTGGTCAAGAAGTTATGCAACTCTGTTCTTGATCTTGTTATCATCAGCAGCACTAACCAGTCTCTTAGGATTTCTGTGCCTGTTCCAGTTTCCCATTTCACCAGTAGAAGGGTGTAATTAGACTTTGTTGCTACACAGGGATGTTGTGAGATCAACCTACTTTTGTATTTTCAAAATATTTTTAGCATCAAGTGTTATGATTAGCTTATACATAGCATATTAATTTTAATGGCCACCAGTAGTTAGCCAGAAAGTGTATTTTCCATTTTATGGTTTCATTAGGTGTTCATAAATTTATGCATCCAGATTTAACTACCCCAGCAGTTATGAGAGTGCTTTCACTCTGGTTTAACCCAACTCACTTTTGAAGAGATCAGCTAAACTCTTCTGAACATCCCAAGCTATTATCTTATTCCTGATGTATCTTTTGGAAAAACCTTAGCTATAGCACACTAGTGCAGTATTTTGCAAAACGAATCAATGTAGTAGTCAATATATTTATTTATTATTTCTTGAACTTACATTTCTCATTTGGTGACTGTTCCTGCCATTCTTTCACTGTTGTAATCTAGAGTATCTCCCATCCACTTTACTTTCCTCAACAAATTTAACCCAGAATACCCGAGAGACTAATACCTATGAAGAAGTTACCACAAAATAATGTCCCAGGTGAAGGAGTCAAAGGACCAGAATAAGTTTCAAATAAATGCCTGTGCAAGTCCATTTGGATTCTACTCACTGAACAAGAAAGTCTACAACTGAGGAAGAATTTTCTCTGGCAGCTGACACAGAAAGCAAATTATATGGTCTTTCATCATGTCCTTGAATGAATTAAATTTTGGATGGTAAACTAACCTATCACAGCCTTCAGAGATATGACAGATCATTAGCCTTTTTGATACTTAATAGTCAATTAATATGGTGTGATCCTCCCCTGTACTACCTGAAACCAGAAGCCCTATTACTGCAAAGACACATGAGTGTAACTCACTGATAAACTGTGAGTAGCTTTCATGGTTATATGGCATGAAATAGTAAATGAGATAATGCCCCAAAAGAAAGAAAAAGAGAATTATGAAGATGTGTTTCAGCTGGAATTGTACAAGTAACTTCTTTTTTTGCTTCACACTATTCAAAAGGTAGATCCAAATTATACACTTTTTCCCATCTGGGTCTCAAAATCAAAACTACATTAGAAAAAAGGTTTTGAAGAAAAGAGTAAAGAAGAATGGCACTAAAACTGGTAGCACAACACAACTTTTTTATTCCTTCTGGTTTTCTTATTTTTCTTCCTCATACCTTACTTGATCTTCACAATAACTTATTCATATTCTCCCCAGTTTTTATTACAAATTCCTCATTTGTTCCAGTCCTAGTCTCTTTTCATTGTATCATTTGTTCAGTTTTATAAAAGACTTCTACCCCCGCTCAGCACCTTGTAGGTGTTACCCACTGCATTCATTTCTATCTTACAGAAGTTACTGTGTTAAAATGTATTTTCTACATATCTCTCTGAAGAAACTTGACTAGCTGTTTTAGCTAAAGGAAGGACATGCTGCTCTGTAATGAGGAAAAAACTCTGGATTATTTTAAAAGACTGAAGTTAAGAATCATATATAGCCCTTCATTTAAAAAAAAAAAAAAAAAAAAAAGAAAAATTTTAGACTTCTTTGCAAATATGTTATAGAATACATATGCATATACGTTCACACATACATAAATACAACTGACAACTGCTTTTCAGTCTTCCTAAGGAAGTTAAATAAGATAGAAAGCTTTGAACAAATGAAGAGAGATCTCTGTTTGAAAGATGGAAGTCCAATTGTGCATTCATCTGAAAATTATGATACATTAGAATTTCTGAATAAGTTACATGCAATGTCATATACATAATGCAGGATGCTAGTTGAGCACAATGCTTAAGAAATCACAGCTGAAGCAGTATAAGGTGTTTCATCCCTTCTGCAAATCATTCATGTCAAACAAATCCTAAAAAAGACCCTGAACTGGAATCCTCCAAAGCTTTTCCCCTAGGATAACCCCATTTTAAACCCTTTTCCCTCTTATCTATACAAAAGAAAGGTAGCCAAACAAAACACGTTACACATACAGTTAAGCCTCTTGTGCCATAGATGTTTTTTTCCCTCTGAAACACATCAGTAAAATGCCTTTTGAACCTCTACTTCACACAAGGTGCCTAATTAAAAAGGCACATTGTTTATGCAATTTCGACAATATTCCAGGCAGTGGGCAATAACACTGCATTTAGGCTGAACTCCCCATTGACTTTAATCAGGACTTCTGCCAAAAACTAGATATGCCCAGTAAGAGTTATGCATGCACACAGTTACAACAAAGTATAATATTCAACACTTTGGGTTTGATGCTTTCATCACTTGTTATTTGACCATCTTTTTTTTCCCCTTTCCAAAAAAACTTGCTCACACTTGACAAGAGTTGTATTTTGCCTGGCTCATTCTCAGTTTTTTCCTTACTGTGGTTAATTCAAAATGTCATGACAGATCAGGGATGTATAATTATTATCATATACAGCGGAATTTTTTTTTAAACAACAAATTATTTAGAAAGATAAAGTCTATAAAAGGTGACTCAGGCAAGCAGTTCATGACATTTTATAAAGTACTTGTCAGAGTATAATCTCTACATCTTCTGTAATTAATTACAAGGTACGTTAGAAATGTAAAAAGAAAAAGTTTGTCATTTCCTTTGACTCTAAATATAAGAAGTTTTAATTTATACAGTACTGTAAGTAGAACCAAGTATTATTCACAGAAGATTGGATCTTAGAAAGCCTTTCTGAGATAATTTTAATCCTGTCTTTTTTCATTTGCTGAAGGGTGAATGGAGGAAGAGAGGGAAGGACTGAAACCAAAGACTGTGGCATAGCAGAGGAGCACAGAACTATGAATGGGTAATTCCAAGATTTGTATTCAAGCTGCTGTGGAGTACACCATATATGATATCTGTTAGAAACTTTTTTACACAGCCTTCCCCCTGCCTGAACACATAACACCTTCACCTCAGAAGCGGCTGTCAGCACACCAGATGCCTCAGCTGGAAACCTTGAAGACTGAAAAACTGAGGCATAAAAATTTAAAACTGTATGTATTCAAGTGCATTCACAAATACAGTACTTAATTATATTCCCCTGTTATATATATGGATATCAAAGGCAAGAGACCTGTTCCACTTACTCTAGACTTAAAGAAAGGCAGAAATAGCACATCTCATCCCTCCCTTACAAGCCATATTCTCCTTATCCTTTGGACCATCGTGCTGGAAGGACACCTTGATGACTGGTCTTTAAAAAGCCTCATAAATGTGCAACGTTAAACAGCTGAACATTCCTAAAACCAGGTTTAAATCTCAGTGACAAGATGATAAGTGAGTGTCTTCTGGGTTTTTTTTGCAGGAGAGGAGGGTGTCTCATGAACATTTGTCAAGTAACCCAACATATCCTGCCAAGAGCAGAATGGGAATGCAGTATTTATGTGGCAAAACTGCATATTTTGACAAGGTCAGCCATAGATGGTTCATTGCATACACTGAGAGAGTTTATTATTCTAGAGCTCACAGCACCCACTGTGGAAATTGTCTGTAGTTAACGTGTGAAGGTAACTTTTATTCTGTATCTTCACAAGTAAAAATAAAGATTCTGAAATGATGTGTTCTCAGAAAGTCCATACATGTTTCACCACATATTCCATGTAAACCTGTGCAAATAATGGATTATTCATTCAATAACTGAACAAAGATAGAAATCAGGTCAGGTAGACCTGAAATATTTAGTTCAGTCCAATACAAAAGTTTTTATTTGGAAGGGCGAATATTATTTTTTTTGCTACGCTTACTTTTGAATATTTTGTTCCCTTTTGGAATGCCAGTTTAAAAAGACAAGTCCAAAATTATTTGGCAGCTTTGAAATAAAATGTTTTGACTTTTCCAAAACAAACCTTACATTAAAAATGTCAATACAAAACACTGTTATTTCTGATTTTTTTTCTTCTCCTTTATTCAGATGAAATTCTTTTTGCCTTTGACTTGGAACAGCAGAGGGTTTTGAGGTAAGACTGAAATAGTTTTTTGTGTCAAATTTACTATTAAAAATGTCACCATCTGTACTCATGGTGAACACTACATGTATTTAGATTCTTAGGTTTAAGCTATGATTTCTGACAATAAATATGTATGTGTAGATTTTTTTTTTAATGAAAAGTACAGTTCTATTACAGACAGGTCACTTAAGACCAAAAAAAAAGGAATAATTTTTTTTCCATATTTAAACACGATACAACTCCTTAAATATTTTAGAAAGATATCAACTTGTTTTTTAATTTCAGCAGAGTGCGTCTAGAATAAGATAAAGTGTCAAATTGTACAGCAAAACCCACAAGGTTTCACCACCTTGTAGGATCAGCTTTTTTTTTTTGTTTGTTTGTTTGTCTTTCTTTAAACAAGCAAACTGACAGGAAAAACCTTATAATTTGCTCTATAGCAGTAACTCTGGAATGAGTGACATTGTGCACTAACTTGTGTGACTCCTAAGGTGACATCAGAAATTCACACCTTCCATTTATTTAGGACATTGAAGTCTACACAGAACTTAACAAGATGACTGTCATCAGCTTTTACGAAATGAAACTAGTAGACGACCAGACTACTTCAACTAAAATATGTTTTGTTTCTTTCAGTCCCTGTATGATCTCATCAGTCAATGATGCAGAAAGGTAACAAGAATGTTCCAAATGCGATTTCTTCTCAATGATCCATTTGTTAGAAAAATATTAAAGTTTTGTTAAGGGCATGACAAAAATACATCATGAAATTTGCAAGTAAAGTTTCAAGTGATACACATGCATAACAGTTTATTTTGATTTGTACAATGAGCGTATATCTCTGGTATAAAAACACACCATAAAATAGCAGGTTCTTCTGCATGAGTGAACTGTAAAGAACTGAAAACAATGCATCATGTTCCCCCTCTATGAAGCATTTAAGACCATACTGTCACTGATGCCAATATTCATTTTTTTGAGATTCTCGTCAACTACAGGCATATAATTATGGGAAAATCTGTCTTTTTTACAGAGTAACATATTCTCATAGTTTCAGTTACCAAAAGACCTTTGAGCCCAGGAATGAAAAATAAAACAACTAAAACCATTATTACTTTTAAGCAACTTGCAACTTTTAAGTCCATGTCACAGTTTAGTGTGCCTAACTCACCTCTTGAGAAGGAATTTGAAATACTGCAGCTGTTTGTTTTCCTTCTGCAGATTCTAGAAATTACCACCAAGCTAGCAGATTTCTGGCATTTCCAATTTGTACAACCTTGAAAAGGTTATATATGACAGGTTATTACATCCTATTAAACAGAGACCTGTTTTATCAGAGAGAGACCTATGGGACAGCACTACGCACTGTACTCTACAGCTTAACTGCAAATCTTACTAGCATATAATTTCCTATCCATCTGCACAGTTGCATATGTTTCATATGTTCTGACTTTTTAATCTCCTGTCTAAAAGGTCCTGCTTTTTCATGTTCTCATAAAATATTTACAGATTTCAAACAGACCCATGAGCAGCAGAAAAAAACAAGACCTCCTTTCCTATGGCTTTGAGTTGTGTTGTTAAATTCTGATGGTAAGGCATTAACTCCAATAGAAGCTTCTGTTGTGGTGGAAATCTCACATTTTTTCTCTTTCTCACTCTGCCACCTTTCATACTTATCTGGATTGATTCACTAGTGTCTAAAACAAGATGAGTCCGTGCTATGCCCTTCCTCTGTTTGGTTACCTCTTTTTATAGAAGTCATGGGAATTTCTTTTCAATGACTGACCTCTTTCAGATTTGATTGAAAATGACCAAACAGGAAGAAAATCAGAGGAGGCAAAAATCAGCAACATGGCCTAATACAGTATTTTGTTCAGAAAACATTAAAAAATACCTTTTTTCTTTCCCCATTGCAATCTGTGTATTTCCTTTTCTTCTTTTTCCATTTCTAAAAGCTTTATAGAATCATCGAATCATCATAGAACGGTTTGGGTTGGAAGGGACCATAAAGATCATTGAGTTCCAACCCCCCTGACATAGGCAAGGACACCTTCTACTAGACCAGGTTGCTCAAAGCCTCATCCAGCCTGGCCTTGAATACTTTCAGGGATGGAGCATCCACATGGCATGAAAATTTCTTCAGTATTTCAGTTCCTGATTTTTGCCATTCATTTGTAAACATTTTGCTTAGGGAATTCAGGCAGTATTGTATTTAAAGATTTGTCCACAAAGCCATAAGCCATTTCTAAAACATTCTGTTAATAAATATGTATCAGGGATTTATATTTCCCTTTCCATTGTACATATGCATATTTTTCAAAACTATATTTTATCATCTGCCTATTTGTTCAGATCTGTTTAATTCATCTGAAATGCCTTACAGCTTTGTCTTGTTTTCACTGTCCAGAATAATAATGTGCCATCTGCAAATTGCCCTGTGCCTGTCTAGCTATATTCCTTATAAATAATTACAATATTTGTATTTCTACAGCCCATTTTCAGAGAGATTTCAAAATGTGTTTAGACTTTCCCTGGCCCAGGTTGTCTTAGAATAACCTTAGTTTCCCTTTTGCCATACTGCAAATATTCCATTCATTTATCTCAATTGTTTTGATTACTTAGATTCTAATCTTCTCAATAATTTTATTTTCAGAAATATTTTCTTTCATTAGCAGCTTAGAGTGATGAGTCTTTTTCAAAGTTATTTAGTAAGTACAAATAAATGACTTCAGCCTCTTTTCCACTTATTACTGATTTACTGACACTATCAGAGATTCCATTAAAAGAAACCTGTTTTTCTGTTACAGAAGCTATTCCTGTTTGTTCTAATCCCATTACATTTATCTTATTAAAAGTATCTGGCACTGATTTTCTGTTGTGTAAGTCCCAAGATCATCCCTACTGTTTCTTAAAAGACAGATAAACATTTGCTGCCATCCAGTTCTTTGAATGGAACAGCCGTGATACTGCACATTTTTATTGACTACCCATCAGTCATCTGATTCTATATAATAAATACTACCTGTAAGAGAGAAAGACTTTGGTCTACTTTTTTTTTCTTCTGCAAATATACAATACCACCAACTCTTAAAAATCTAGAGTTAAGTGACCCCAACTGCAAGTTTACTTATATCTCTGCAAAACAGACTGTACCAAGCAGGTACAGTTCTTTGCAGGAAGTTTTGTCTCTGATGCACATCCACCATCCTGGGAGCTCTGATGAGAGTTGTTTGGATCCCAAAGCTGCAAAAGAGCTGCCAACACTGATAGTACAAGGCTAAACAAAGTCAATGAGGACAAACGTGTGGTAGATTCCTATTCTATGACCTTAACACTTCAGAAAAATAGATGAGAATGGATGAAATACATCATGGATACCCAGGGTCAGCATGGCGTGGTACTACACCTACACTAGTCCTTTAGTGATGTTAACAAGGCAACACCATTGTCCAATGCTCCCAGAACTTTCCCCATCTTTATTTGTGGTGTAATATTTGTGAAACGAGAGTGAAGTGTGAGCTGCAGGGTAGATACAGGGCATAGAAAAGTTAAATTGGGGATGGGGATAGGGTTAAAAACATAAAAAATATTATTTCCTGTCTTCTCCGGGGAGACCTCATTGCAGCCTTCCAGTACTCGAAGGGAGCCTATAAACACGAGGGGGAGCAACTGTTTACAGGGATTGAGAGTGACAGGATGAGGGGGGATGGTTTTAAACTAAGAGCGGGGAGATTTAGGTTAGATATTTGGTGGAAATTTTTCACTGTGAGGGTGGTGAGGCAGTGGCCCAGGTTGCCCAGAGAAGCTGTGGATGCCCCATCCCTGGAGGGGTTCAAGGCCAGGCTGGATGGGGCCCTGGGCAGCCTGCTCTAGTGGTTGGCAACCCTGCGTACAGCAGGGGGGTTGAAACTAGATGATCCTTAAGGTTCTTTTCAACCTAGGCCTTTCTATGATTCTATGATTCTATGATTCTCCACCTTTTACATTTTTCCTCAAATGCTCATTCTTGCCCCAGACTCATCCACAGGATGCAGCTGCCTGGGTAGCCTCTACCACCATGCTGCAACAAGTGAAACTTCTCCTTCCCCTCAGGAAAACATGTCAAAATGTTCAGGAGACCACATATCCTAGAGGGAAAGCAAAGCTGGGAATGACAGGGCCTGCCCAAGCAAACAGACAATTCTAGGGGAAGAGAAAGCATTTCAAGAGTAAAAGGACTTTTGCAAATTCTGCATTTAACATTCTAAAAAGTGTTGCACTAACAGCAAACTGTTACCTTATTTCTTCTTAATAAGATCTCATCACAGGTTCAAATGCCACTGCAGCCCCCAAGACATTGCCAGAGAACAGAATTACTGTACACGATGGTGCCCTCCACCAGCACTCCCAGAAGGCAATGTCAGAATACTAAACCCATCACTAAATAATAACTGTAGTTCTTTAATAAATAAGATTATGGAGAATTCGGATTAGACCATCTTCCTACCACAGGTCTTCAATATCACACCTAATAGGCCAACAAATATCATCAGAAAGAGTTTGTAGGAAGGGAGGTGGAGATGGGTGTCCTTCTGAACAAAGGGTCCCCACAAGGATGGGCCAGACACTGTTAGAATGTATCTCAAGCCTCTTAATGAAGCATTCACCCTACCATAATTAAGAAAACTCATTTATACTAACCATTACTATGAAAATTATGTTGAAAGACCCATCTAATTGAAAGTATAGTAACACTCATCCACTCAGTTCAGCTCATGTGGAGAATTAAATCAAGGACATTAATTAATTAACACATTAAGTAAGTGGTGGTATGTTAGTTTAGTTAGGGGGTTCATTTCTACAATGGGCAGTCATGGCATACTCTTACTGTTTAGGTCTCTTTAGTTAAAAGGGCACTCTATATTCTGAGAACCATTTTCAATTAACACCAGGGGCTTCTTTTTTAAAAAATGTGTATATTTGTCCATGTGTTTCTCACACGGTGAGATGCAAAACATCAGCACAGTGCTAATGGGAAAAAGCCAATAAATGTAATAAGTGAGCACTGGTCTATAATTCAGGCTTGAGATATGAACATCTCCAGCTAAAGAAATTACAAAGGAATTATACAAGAGTTAAAAAGTAGATACAATTTGATTATAGTAGAAAGATTAGTAGATAAAATTTGAATATACACAGGGATTCCTATTAATTTCTGACCAGGTTTTAGCCTGGGCAACTCCGTGGTATCACAACATTTAAGCTTTTCCTTGTCTGTGTAGTGCTTAGGACAATGAAACCCTGCACTACGATCATAGCCCCTGGGCAATACTATAACCTAAATTATCATCATCATCATTCAGATTGAATTAAGAGGCTTGGAAAGAATATGCATCTAGGGAGGAATCTCTGGACCAGTCTTGCTTAGATCATTATTGATAGCTATAATGAGAAGGGCAGTGGAATATTTGCTTTGAAGTATTCAGGGTCCTGGAAGGACTGCGTTAATAACCTGGTCAATAATCTTGATGTAGCAAAGATAAGACATTCTGAGCTGTGCTACAGAACGGTGACTGCAAGAACGGAGGTATTTCATCCTCTCCCACACCTCTCATTTTATTATCAGATGAGATTCTCAAAAAGAATTTAAAGGAGTTTGTGGCTTACAGCCCTTTGAAAATCAAAGGGAGCTGTATTCCTGCTTAAATTAGGCTGAAACCTACTTTTCCCAAAAGCCTGAATATAAAAGAATGTGGCTTTTCAAGATTATATATAAACAAAACCGTCATCCCTGGGTTTAGCAGTATTTGGGAAAACGTTGTATTTATCCACCCACACATGATCTTACTGAAGTCTGCAGAGAGTTCACCCACAGACAGATGTGACCCACGGTGTTTGTATCAAGAATGGTGGAACCATACTAACAAACCCCAAGTTTCAGTCAGACAAGTCCAGTAAAAATCATTTGGCAGCTGCTATTTTTGTTAAGGTTTCTTCCTCTGTATTCCCCAGTGGCAATGCAATGAACAGCTACTATATGGGCTTAGCCTCCTCTGAATATTAAATTACTGAAGTTCAGAAGAATTTAATTAGTATCTCACCTACTTACCATCCTCCAATGATGCCTCTGCTACAATTATGGCACTACATTACAAGCTATTTCAGCTTAATTGAATAACTTGAGTAAAACCTGGGTTCCAATTGCCAGAGTTATCAGTGTTAACACAGCTATACCTGAGATAAAAAACAGAAAAAGTGAGATGATGTCTATGCATGCTGTGATAGCAGGCTCATGGCAGATACTCTAGTTTATTCACCCCTAATATTACCATACTGTCAAAAGAAATACATTTAAATAATATTGCAGACAAATTGATGGTTTGGGTGTGAGCAGTTAAAGAATTACAAAGTCAAATCAGGCTGTCAGGTAGCAAAACGTAGCCTCTAAAGTATTTTCAAATTTCCCCCTTATCTTTTTATGAGTTTGTGCCTCTTTCCCCCTGCATATACCTATGTGCACTTCAGCCACTGCCTGACAACCTCCATTCTCATGGTTCCTCACACTCAACTATTTGTAAAATACATTTTCCTATAAAAACCTTGTGCTGTAAACTCCAACAGCATAGTGCTAGCTTTGCCCTTCTCCTGCCCCTTTTTTCTTTTTCAGCAAGACAGCATGAGAAGAAAAGGTGTGGTGATAAAGTCAGTATATGAAAACTTATGGAAAGACATACACGTATGTTTTCAATGGCTCTATTGATGGTTCTATTTGATGGTCCAGTTGAGTATGTAGAGTTTCTAAGTCATTCTGGTCTGACAGATAAATCTGTACTGGGAAATACACCTATCCTGCTTCTCTGCAGCTACACTGTATAAAGAGTTTGACTGTTCAGCTCTCCCAACGAGGAAGATATAGCCCCTAAGCACAGACATGCACAGCCCTCCAAAGGCATAAATGTGGAAGCTCTCAGTATGTGAGGTGCTGAAGGAGAATACTCTCCAAAGGAATCCCAGCACTTCAGTTTTTTGACAGTAATAACAGGTTGACATGCTGATGCTCTACCACTTAGCTCAACACTTTTTCCTACCATTTAGAAACATAAATACTGACGTGATGCTCTGCCTGGTTGATTGTTGCCTTTGTACATGCAGCTCTATTTATTTATCAGTCTTTGAGGTACAAGTGTTTAGTAGTCCTTGTGGCCCAGTTTACACTCCAAAATAGAGATAGGATTAAAATTCAGTAATCCCAGTCTCTGTAGGTAAATAGCACTTTCTGAAACAGAAATCTGTCTTGGGTATTTTAACTGAGATTGTTTGAGACAGTTTTCCAGACTTTCTCTGACATTGCATCTATTAGTAATGCATAAGCAATGCAGAAACACCCTTGTCTGCATTTTACTGTACTCATTCCCATTTGAATTAAGTAAATATTGAATCTCCAAGATACTGAAAAAATAATGCCTTTTCAAAACAGAAGTAAAATTATGAACATAATAATTAGGGAAAAAAACCCCAGTTTCAGCTGAGACCTCTAATTCAGTTCAGATCTGTTCAGTTTTCAGATTTAATGTAAAATAATGAAGGAAACCAACTGCCTAACAACTGCTAAAGAGGAAACAGCAGCAATTTGAATGTGAAATCAGATGCAAGTGTGATCTTCAGAAGTTGGTTTATGACATTAACGCTCCTAGAGTGTTAAGTTGTTAACTTTGAGCTATTCTGGCCAATTCCCAGTAATTAATATAAGCCTTTATACTCACACGCTATGTGCTATCACTGAAAACTCTATTTCACCGCTTGGCATTTGCTCATCTACTTGATCAAAGACACAATTTGTGACACTGACTTCAAAGTAGAAATTTCTTTATTTGTTGAAAACACCATTACTCTTTTCAGCCTTTCCAATGTCATGTTAACAATTATCATAATTTTATTAAGTCGATTATCAGGTTTAATGAATTTGTTATTTGGAAGCACAAACCTCAACTAATAAAGGCTGATTAAATCCAATACAGGAACCCAGGCAGATGTTTATTGTAACTGTGGTGGAAGGGAGGCTGTGAAAAAAACAGCTATGTACGTTTTCTTTGAGAATGTGGTCATTTTCTGCATAACACAGTTGAACCTAGAAAGCTAACTTCTAGCTCTTACACATGTAAAAGTTCTGTTCACATCTGGAAGATAACAAATGCAATTTGTTGTGCTTGAGCCTGTTGGTTGAAAAAAATCAATTGCATCTGCTGTGGCTCAGAGTTTCTGTATGTCTTAGTAGAATAAAAGCTGCCCAGAGTGCTGCCATTTCAGCGGGCAAGTGTGATCCACTAGACTTGACAGCATTCAAGTGTGTTTCATGTTGCTTTTGCTTGAGGGGAAGAAAACCCACCTTCCAGCAGTAAGAAAAAATCAACACAAACAATTCATAAAAGGTCACGTACAGCAAAGGGGAGACGGGGAGAACCATGTCTCCTACTCTCTCAAAGCAGCCAAAAAGCAAAGTGATCAATAAGAGTGCTATTGTCTTGAGCACGAAAGGCATCAATCATTACATGTTAACAGCCACCTGGTACAAGCTGGTACTTTGTGGGTGGCTCACAGTACAAAAAGTTACATGTGTAGGTGCGGGAATGGATATAACAGAAAAGTAAGGAAGAAATACCTAAAGGAGAAATGCAGGAATGGATCCTGAAAGCAGATCAGAATTCAGAAAAAGGTACAGTGATTAATTAGGGAAAAGGAAAACAATAGCCCAGGAACAGAAAAGACAGCAAAAAGTACGGTGAGAAATCACCTTAGTAAACAGTGCAGATCTTAAAAAAGTCACCTGAGTCATCAAGCCTGCTGCCTGTATTTTGACCTTTTCCCCAATTGCATCAGCTTCAGTAGCAACATTGTCTTCAAAAGATTATCAGAAAGCAAGTAACATGATCTGCTGAAATAGACACGTTGAAAGAAACCAAATGTCAAAAAGTGCATTTTCCATTTTAACACCTTTCTGAGAAGTCTCAATTAGCTATTGATACCAAGATGTTACACAATAATAATCTCTAAAACTCTTATTTAAGCTAGATTCTTGAAGAGTTGGAGAATAATAGCCAGTTCAGAACAGTTCAGAAAGATCTCTTTTTCTTTTAAATGTCAAAATTCTTTTCTTTTTTTCACAGCTCCACAATCCACAAAACTACATTACAGCAAGATGAAATAAGAGCCATGAGAAGCAGGAGTTTAAAAAGGAAGCACTTGGAAACAAAATGTGTATTAGCTTAAGCGCTTCTTAGTCAGGCTGCCAAGAAGCTATTCCATAAAACCTGATGAAACAGATTCTGTCCTCTTCGTGCTGGAGGCTGCACCCATCCTGAGCTCCTTGAGCTGCAGACTTCTGTTTTGTACTTTGTTCTACACCTGATGCTGACAAAAGCCAGAACACGTTAGATGTCTCACATCAATGGATGTATGAACGCATATATCTTCAACTGAGTGAGTGAATTATCAGGATATTCCTCAAGTGAAAAGGTATTATGGCAGTTTAATGCTTCATTTAAAATGTAGAGTACATTCCCGAGTGTCAGGAGTAGCTGAAGTCTGACAGAAGGGCATTTCAGCTACTGAGCTTAGGGAAAAAACTGGTGTTAAACCTGTCTGACATCTCTGAGAAAAATCCCTCCTCTTACAGTCTGGCTAATAACATCAAGATGCTTTATTGCACTTTTCATCGGTAGGTCACAAAACACTTTGGAAGGGTGGCAAACATCATTACAGATACTTTACAAATATACTGATAGTCCTGGACTCGAAGAAAGGAATAGAGAGAATGTACAGATCTTATGTCTGTAGCATCTAGTAGTGATTCCATGGATTTACTGAATTTCTTTAATTTATTTCAGCTGGAAAAAAAAACCCCATCTTTAGTATATCTCTCTCTGTTTCTCTTATTGGATGAGTATTTCATACGGCCAGTATATCAAGGAAAAAACAGCTCAATGAATTACAAGAAAGCAAGGAGTAACTAGTACCATGCAAAACATTACAGAAAGACAAGGAGAAAAAGGATTCCTGCAATCTCTCATTTTCTTGATAATAAGTGAGAGACATAGACAGAAATATCTGCAATATATCAGACTGAAAAAAACCCCCAAAAATACCACCAACCCCCCCCCCAAAAAAAAACCCCAGGAACAAGAGTATCCTTAAGGAGAAATCTATCTGAAAAGAATAAAAGATGAAACAGATAATTAATACTAACTATAAAGTAAACAGTGTCCATAGCCTGAAAATATTTTCAAATTCCTTTGAAAATTCTGTTCTTTATTCTCCAGGCAAATCTAACAAGATATAATGGGTTGGTAGATACTGTCAGAATTTGCTTTGCTTGTGAACAAGAGTATCCTTAAGGAGAAATCTATCTGAAAAGAATAAAAGATGAAACAGATAATTAATACTAACTATAAAGTAAACAGTGTCCATAGCCTGAAAATATTTTCAAATTCCTTTGAAAATTCTGTTCTTTATTCTCCAGGCAAATCTAACAAGATATAATGGGTTGGTAGATACTGTCAGAATTTGCTTTGCTTGTGTCTGTTAGAGGTCACCATTTATTTTGCCAAAAAATAAAGGACTACAATGCCTGAGGTTTACCTTAAGTTGCTGAGATTTCTCCAATTAAATCACCCACTGACAGAAGCAATTTTATTTGTTTTCTTTTTAATTCTGTCAGAAGCCAGAAAGGTAACAAGATACTGTCTGCAACAACATAAATCATGTGGAAAGCCATCAATCAGAAATCCAAGGTAAAAAACCCAGCACACAAAACAACAGACTTAGGTATGACGACAAAAATAAAAAACTATTCTTCCTTAATATCTATTATTCCCTGTAACATTCAAATTTTGCACCATTTTAGGATGTTCTTCAGAGTAAGACAAGGATTTCAAAAATGGAAAACATGCCTGCCCACATGAAACTGAGATACAAAATATTCTTCAGAATACTAACTTATAAGCAGCTTATTTTGCCTTGAAACATAAAGAAATAAAATAAAAATTCAGAGCTACTTTTGCCACTTCTCTAAGAGCAAGAACAAGCGTAGGCACATTTGTGTGTTTCCTTTGTCTCTCTTTAATCCGATTGCTTTTTTATATTAAAAAACATAGATCACAGATACCGATCTATGATATATGCTTATCTGCTGTTACAGTAAGAGATAAGAGAAAAGCAGCACATGATTAAACATGTAACAAGTGTTGTATCTTAATGAAGCAGCCTCCTGAATATTCAGTGGAATTCACTCGCTGATTCACTGACTGCAGTATGGGGCTTTGCCAATAACTGCATAATAAAAAGCAGAGGGGGGAAAAAAAATACCAAAAAATAAATACCCAACCCAAAAACACAAAAGCTAGGATGCTACCAGGCCAGAGATCAAAAGGATTATTATAAGATCATTGCTACTGGGCTGAGCTACCCTGGGGCTAAAAAATATGCTTCATGCAGATTAGCAGTCAGTGTAAGCAAAGGAAAGGATGCAAGATTAAATTTTAGATGTCTTGCTAATATATCCATGCATACATTAATATGTCCTCTATATAACCCCAATTAATTTTGAAAATGCAAGAGAAAAGTTCAGGCTTCTGTTCCTGACATATAACAATGCATCAGCCTCTCACAGTCCTCCATGGCTCTTAAGAGCCTCTGAAAAGTGGTCTCTTTGCTCTGGAGGAACAGCCTGTGCTGTGGCACAGCCTCAGCTGTTTGTCATGCCTGAACAACAGAAATTAAAACGAATTCAGCCTTATCTTCTTCTGTTCCCTATCTGAACTTCACCTCTAACACAGGCTTCTTCCTCAGTAATAGGAACTAAGAACATTCAGCACCTCTGGAAAAATAAATGGGGTTTCTTATCACAGTTAGATGATCCCCCCCAAAAGCACTAGGAGCTGTATTTACGCAGGAGTATCAGGCATAGTAATGCTGAAAGCTGCAGCAACCCGATTTTCCTGTGTAAATCTGCTTCCCTGGTAGCTAGAGGTATTTGCAATCACAGGAACAGAGGACCTCCCTGCAAGTGCTCATTTAAAACAGCTACACCGGCCTGTTGATTGTATTTTCTACTGTTGTTTTGCAGCTCTGTGCAGCAACATCTTGAGTTAATCTACACCTCCCGTGATCCACTGCAACATCAGGAGAGTCTTGGAGTTTGCTGCTTTCACAGTACCTGTGATCAGTGCGTGACTTAGGATTTTATACTGAATTTAATAATAAAATAAATACTCCCCAAATTTATCGAATTGAAAAATGGAACTGTTGCATCTGAAAAAAAAAAAAAAAAAAAGGCATAGAATGTTTTGACCTTATTTATCCAAATTGTCTTTAGAACTCAATTCTTATTGAAGTCAATGTTAATTCATGAAATAAATAGCTCTTAATCTACATTTTAGACACAGAAAATTATTCTTTATGACAGTTTCCAGGAAGCTCAGGCTAAGACATTTTTCACAGATTAATTAATCATCCCAGGCTCATCCTCAGTGTCTCTTTCGCCATCTTCGTTAATTTGTCAAACAAGTGCAGCAACCACTGTAGCGAGGTCTGACTCATGCTTGGACAGAGAAGACTTCGGAAATGATGAAAAAGCTGTTTCATTACAGACAGAAAAGAGGGTGTGCCAAATTCCAGGAGCCTTCCCAGGAATGACCTTCCTGCACCCAGGTGTATAAAGAGCAGAATGATGGGCGTGCAGAGGACACTTCACACACTCACCAGAAGATGGGAGTTGGGGAAGAGATAGAGCTGGCTTGGAGGACAAATAAAACAGCTTTTCCCCAGTAGGTACAGAGAATCTCAAGTAATGGGTGAGATAGGGGGGTTTTGCCATCATTAAGGGGAAAGAACAAATGGAATTATGTGCTGTGGTGATGGGAGAAGCAAATCTCCTTCAATGGAAAAGCAATTTGCACAAATTTCAATTTCTGTGTAACCTTAACTTTGGACACTGAGAAGTGAATTGCCCATTTGCTCCGTGTGGAGATGGTTTTCCCCTCTCTCTACTGGAAAGAAATTTCACTAATCTTGATTTCCTATAAGCTGTCAGCAACCCTGCTGAGCTGCAGGACAGCACCCTGGGATGGAAAGAAAAGGAGGAGTATCCAGAGCAGCTCCTTCCCTTCTGGAAAGTGAGGCCATCAAACAGGAGACAACTGAAGAGGTTTCTGAACTTCCTTGTTTAAACATATCTCAGGCTAAGATAATAACAGTAATTTACCTGGCTACTTGTTTTTGAACAACTACCATTGATTCTTTCACTCAAACCTATCATTAAATTAGGAAATGGAGACAGTAGTTGGAACAACCTGATACTTAAAATGTTCAGGCAACCAAGGAGATGCAGGATCCTTACATGGATTTTTACTTTTAGGCTTATCTAAAGAAAGTGGATTATACTTAAAACAAAAAGAAATCTAACATCACAATAAAAATAATAAGGTTCATTTAGAAGCCAGAGTTATCATTCATTTAATGTACACTGATTAGCTCTATTCCTAGGAGGAAGGGAAAGATAGGAGCATTTAATTTAGAGACAGAATTGGTATGTCTGAATTTCAGGTATGATTGCCTTGTATTCAGATTTCCCAAAACACCAACGATTCAAAAGGCTTCTAATTTCTAACAAGGCATTTTTACTGAATTAGCATTTTCTAAGCCGTAGAAGAAAAACCTCCACAGCATGTCACTGAAGCTTTATAGTTGCAGATCAAAGGATTCTGAGCTTACTGCACCATCTAGTGTCAGACGAGGGAAAGTGCAAGAAAATGATTTGAAACTATCTTTTTATAAGATTACATACTTTTTCCTTTAACAGATTAATAAAACACAATTTAATCACCTCCAAAAATTTCTAAGAACATTTATTATCTTAATATAGCAACTGTCTCTTTCACAAAGCTTCTGGAACTTGAGTATTTTCACAATTGTAAATACAGACACATAACTGGGAACTCCCCTTAAAACTTCAGCATTTGACACTCCAAGCCGCTGAAGCTGTTGTAAATTTTATCTTCTCGACGCTAATAACGGATAACCCTTTAACAGAAGTCTGCAGCTTTCTAAAATTGAGCATTTTCCAGAACTGAGTTGAGTGTAGGAGAAATGCTACAGGAAAAAAAAGTAATAGAAAAGCAAAGTTCATGTAAGAAATCTGAAGTTACAAGAGTAAAAATCACAGTGAAAAGAGGGTCTAGTTTTCAGCACAACCATTCCTGCCCATTATTATTTTCTGAAAGGAAGTAATCTGGCAAATGCACACTATATTTTAAGTATTTGAAAGATAAAAAGGCATGTCAATATCCGAAAAACTATTCACATTCCTAAACAGTACTTATCATAATCAGCATCTCAGTGTCTCAAAGAGATCTTCAGAATGGCTGAGGACCAGATTTCTGATTATTCACTGCACAAATCTTGTGTAAGGTCACTAAAGAAAATTCTCTTTATAAAAAACTTCTGAAGTAACCAAAAGTGACAAACTCTGCTAGGATATTTCTGGATGACATCAAATCACATCATCTGGAATATTAAATGAAAGCCAAATTCTTTAACAATTTGCACACAGCAACTTGTTATCCAATTGAAGATGCATCTGTTCCATGCAGCATGGTACTATGTCAGGCATTTTGAATGACACGTCTTCAAAAAGATGGGCTGAATCTTTCCATCCTGAGGGTTAGAGAGTCTTTCAAGAATCCCTGGAATGTTTTACGTAGAGATATACACAGGGGTATAGACAGGCCCATGGTTTCTCTGCCTGGACTTCAACCATCCACAAAACTTGCAGCTGTAATATTGTGAGTCTGTGCTCAGGCTGCTGACCTGGCTTACGGATGCACACTGTGATGTTCACTGGAAGCTTGTGAGCACAGGCAGGGTGATGGTGACAAGCAGTCTGCCTGCACAGACGAGGTATAACACCTGTGACTTCCAGAGATGGCTGTAGGTACCGGACAGATGTGGGGGCTGGAACCAGCCACCCTGAAGGGTAGTTTTCTGATTGCACGATCTTTGCAGATTTCTTTCCAAATGAACACAAACATATGGAAACAAACAACTCTTCCCCTTGCCAAACTCAAGTCACTGAGGAAAAGTGATGCAATTAAGACAGATATGTGCTTGGCCTTGGGACAACACTGTGGTTCCAAAGCATCTTAACTAGATTATTTTTATGCTCAAACATTTTTCTTTTATGATACCTTTTCAAACATAAAAATATTGGGCAAATCATCCTGTCATCAGGACATTGTGCAGCAACCAAACACAAAACTTTGAGAGGTGCACCCTGGTGCTGCAACCACGCAGTGAAATTCAGGCGGTGAAATGCAAAGTCAGCCAGTGCTTGCTGGCTGGGTGTCTGGTCAAACAGGGAGTCCTAAGGACACACAGGAGGTTACGTGATCCCTCTCTTGTACAAGGAAACTTATGACTTGCATTTACACACATTTTCCCTTTGCACCAAACGCTCTGACCTGTATTCAGGAAACTGGGGCAGAACGAGCCAACCTTTCCAGTGCAAACAGCTCTCAGTGGAGTTTCCTGACAGCTTTATCCCACTGCAATTGCCAGTGTCTTCTCACTCCTAAGACTACAGTTGACAGGCTCTGTTTGGACCCCAGCATTTGTTATATATCTTCAGAGCAGGATTCCAGCAGTTCCACCTCTAGCACAAGGCAACAAAATATTTAAATTGCAGGCACACTTATCCAGGAAATCTTTAAAAAACAGGATTTGACATTTCCCTAGGAAGGCACGCTATGGGTTGAGAGCCAGTATGCCACAGATTTAGCCATTAATCAGTGCAGGCGTGTTTACACAATACTACTGAGAACAGAGGGGAATACTTAATGATATCAGACTATAGGATAGAAAGTCTATAATTCAAGACAACAACTTACTCTTTTCAGATTTCAGAGAGTTCAGAATGCTGTTTTTCAGCTATGTGAAAATCATCATGACAAAAACTTCTGAACAGGCACTTCAGTCTTTTCCCAGAAACAAAAGTGAATGCGAAGCAAATATTTCAAATAGGAAGGGTGCTACACTGCCATGAGCAGGAGGTTTACTCCAGTTTCCTGAGCTAATTCTCTGATGAAGGTTAAAAGACAGGATGCAGGCTGCAGGAGAAAGAAAGCAGGAACTTCAAAGCCACCTGAAGAGACAAATTACTAAACTTAGATCAAGTGGCAGACATGAGACACTATTAAGTGGCAGGCGTGAGACACTATGAATCTGAAGGAAAGAGGGGAAGGGAACAGAGTCAAAGACAGAAATCCTCAGGCTGAGGAGAGAGCTTGAAGAGGACACTGATTTCCAAGAGGAAATACTACATAGTTCCTCTCCTCCCATCACTTCAGAAAACAGCAGCAGAAAACAACTTTCTCTTGTCACAAGAGCAAATTAGACTGGGAGCTGTTTTAAGGCAACTATTGATGTCTGGGGATACCCTTCACCTCACTTAACAATAAGCTTTTTATCACCATTTCCACCTTATCAGCTTGGATCGTGCAGCCTTACTTGAAAGTCTCCATCTGTGAGGCAAAATATCTATTTTTGAAACATCACTATAATCTTAATACTCAAGGAGCCCTAGAGAAGCAGGGATGTTTCCCTTCCAGGCAAGAATTTGCTTTGTCTGTGGTTGTCCCCTGAGGTTACACAGAGGCCACATGGAGGTAATCCTTTCCAAATAACTAAGTTGATCTACTAGCATGAGAAGATACATCACTGCTTGATACTGTTGGCTTCTGCAGTAGAAGTTAGGTAAGCAACCTGGATAGCTGCTAAAACATGAAAAGACAAATGACATACAAACTGCACGCAGGAACAACAAGAGCAGAGGACAAAGATTAATTCACATGCCTGTGCCATGAAGGCTCAATGAACACCAGCTGCATTCACATCAATCTTTAATAATAAACATTTCCTTTCACTTGTAACCGCACTGTAATCACTCCACTAGGCAAGCGATACCCATTTCACAGGCTTTGAGCACCAGAAGGAGCAAAGCCCATCTGCTTTGTTTGCTGCTTACTTAATTGCATGCACAAATCCATTACCCAGAATATCACCACCTCTAGTAAAACTATTCTTCTTTCTTTTGCCCTTCCCAAGTTTAGTAGAAAATAAAAACAGGAAAAACATCATGCTCATCACTGCACCCATGCTCCTTTCATTAGAGAAGTCTTAGGAACATCTTCAGACTACGCAGTCTTATTAAAGAGCAAATGCAATTTTCAGAAAATTATTTCTTCTTGGTTAATATACAGGTTCACCATGAAGATAAACATTTTTTTGCCCAGCCAGATATATCAGAGGACACCAGACACACATACAGAAAAACCTTCTATATTTTACAAATAGTTGCTTTAGTTAACAGGGGTATGTCTCTACATCACTCTGAATTGCGACAAAACCGGTAGAAAACAGCAAGTGCTTGAGCGGAAAGCATCTGAATAGTGGCAAATGAGCTCCCTTTTCAGGCATAACTTATGACTTTGCTGTAGCTTTTTCAGAGATGCAAAAACCAGGCTTCCATCAGATCATTACATTTACGGTATTTTTTTTTTCACTTTCTGAACAAGGACAATCAGGAAGGGAAGTCTGCCATTCCAAAATCACCATGATATTGAGGCCAAAAACCTGCATTACTCCTTTCTCAATTTACAGGAAAAAAAAAAAAAAAAAAAACCCACAAAAATTCGTTTATCAGGAACGATTTTTGCTCAAGTAAAAATCTCACTCAAAGCAAAAAGCTCACATCTCAGCACAAAGCTCTGCCAACTAAACCATCACCTGTTACACTACAGCGAGCGTTAAACACTCACCACAGGACAATCAGTCTGCAGCAATACCTGTCAAAAAGCAGCTTGTCTGTTTGTATGAGAAATGTGTTTCTCAAGCATTTGGTGCTACTTGTTTTCTCACATTTGAGGACCAAAGCCACAGTAAAAAATGATCCTACCTTCAAAGGAGAAATGTGCGACTGTAAGACGTATCCATGGACATTCTCTATTTGAGACAAGTTCTTCTCTGACACATGAACAAGCTCTGGGCCTCTCACTTCATGGGTTAGTCGAGGCAAGGTATGATCATGTGGAGCGTCCTCATCTTGATAACGATATTTCTAGAGAAAAAAAATAGCAAGGAAGAACACATAAGCTTTGAGGAGGCAATGCACATGTATTAATGTAAATATGGGATCACATAAAGTATCAGACATTAGACAATATAACCCTCGGATTTCTTCATCTGTTCTGGAGAGAATACCTCACTCTTTTTTTAACATTTTATTAAAGAGGTCTATCACACTGATACACAAAACTTGCACTATCGGATAGGCATCTGAGATGACATGCTGGCAAGTGTTGATAATGAAAAAGAAAGACATGATCATCGTCTGAGCTGTAGCGTCAGCTCGCATTTCACATCCCCACATGAAAAACTGCAGTTTTATAGCCTTTCTCTGCAAAATATTTGAGTCATTTCCCATTTAACACCATGTGCTCTGATGCTGGAAGGCACACATGCACTTCCACAGAGCCGCAGGCACCAGAAAATTACTCTCCAGTGAAGTTTTCTCCTCACCCTGAGCACTAATGAGGGTGGGAGGTGTTACCACTCCCTGCTCCACACAAAACCAACAGAAGAAGTGGGAGGTAAGCAGCTTGCCCAAGACCCAAAAAAAACCTTGTAACAACAAGGAATATAACCCTAAAAATTACATTAAATTACCAGACCTGTCATTTGGCTACAATCCTTTTTAAAAAGGCGTCATGCACTCGGTGGGGGAGCCAGGCCGTGTGTTGTGGTGGGGCCTTTGGGCCAAGCAGAGTCAGCCAGAACTAGCTGTGTCCGGCTGGGGCAGCCCCGACCTCTCCTCGTAGTGCTGCCCACAGCCCCCCGCTGCCACAGGCACGGCTGTTAGACCCGACACACAGACACCTCCTTTTTGAGGGAGAAGGCCACCAAACTAATTCCCGTGGCATAATGCAGCGGTGGGGTATGTTACAGCAGAGAGCAGGAGGAGGAGTCCTCAGCTCTGGGGTCCTCAGCAGAAGGACATGGACCTGGTTGAGCGAGTCCAGAGGAGGCCACAAAGGTGGTCAGAGGGCTGGAGCACCTCCCATATGAGCACAGGCAGAGAGAGTTGGGGTTGTGCGGCCTGGAGAAGAGAAGGCTCTTGGGGAGATGTTAGAGCAGCCTTCCAGAGCTGAAAGGGGGCTACAGGAGAGATGGGGAGGGACTGTTGACCAGGGAGTGTGGGGATAAGACAAGGGGTAATGGCTTTAAGCTGAAAGAGGGGAGATGTAGATTAGATAGTAGGAGGAAATGTTTTCCTGTGAGGGTGGTGAGGCACTGGCCCAGGTTGCCCAGAGAAGCTGTGGATGCCCCATCCCTGGAGGGGTTCAAGGCCAGGCTGGATGAGGCTTTGAGCAACCTGGGCTAGTGGGAGGTGTCCCTGCCCATGACAGGGCATAGAAAACTGGATGATCTTTAAGGTCTCTTCCAACCCAAACCACTCTATGATTCTATGATTCCATGATGCTGTGATTCTATGAGAGCAGAGTGTAAATCAGGAGAACTCAGGGGTCTTTGACAGTAGGAGAGGGGCAGGCTGTGCCATTGTAAATGTTGTTTTCAGCTGACAGACACATGCTAAAATATTGGAATGAGCAAAAGCAAAGACTAAGACTTCCTTGGAAGGCCATATAAATAAAATAAGAAATCTTAAGTTCCAGTTTGCTGACAAGGACATTGCAAAGCAGACCTCTCTGCTGCTCCTGGGTTTCACTGTGGCTGCTCAGCTCTGGGGTGTTGCTTCATTTACTCATTCCTCCAAAGGAAATCACCCCAGTTTGTTCCTGCCCTCACTTTCATGTACAGAAATGAAAAAAAATTATTTTCAGAATACACATGTGACATGATTTATTATCTTCCTCCTTTCTGGGATATGCCTGCAACCCTTCACATATTTGCTTTTCAGATAACATAACTAATGAATCTATAAAATGACTGGCACCAGACAAGTATTATTTGGGCAAGAAGCCATCAGTCTAATAGATGGTACTCCAACCAATGTCACATTAAAGGTTTGGCACACAGATCGCTTAAGCCCCAAGCAATCAATTATTTTTTTGAATCCAGTGAGTACTCTTTCAAAACAAAAAACCACCCCAACTACTCAGAGATACCCTCTTTAAAGTGAGTCATTTGCTAAAACGTGATTAGGAGAAATAACTGCACAACACCAGAGTCATCCCATCTCCCAGGGAAATGACAAAAATTAAAATGTCCAGTGACAGCTTTCCAAAGAGAAAAGACAGTAGTGGCAGAGGCCGCAAGAAGCTTTGTCCAGATTATTCATGCAGTTTTACTGCACAAGAAGCAGTGTAAGGTGACATTAAAGAGAGAACACCTCCTTACGTCCATCAGTAAGCCTTCTGCCCATCACTGCACTGCAGTGTAGCTGTCACATAGATGAGAGCCAAGGCCCAGAGGAAAGAAGCTCACCCTGAGCCCTGTGTTCCCGAAAAGCAGAGCACTTCCATGCATCTCCACTGGCAAATTTTCCCGTGAAAACCTATGTTTTATAATTAAAATTGACCATTTTATCCAATAACCGCATATTCCCATGACAAATTCAATAATATCCATGTTCATGTTCCAGAAACTGGAAAGCTTACAGAACAGATTTCCACTTTTCCATTTGCCTTTATCTCCCTCCCACCCCAAGCCCAGCTGTCTTGTTCTTCACAAAATATGAGCCTAGAGCATTTCTGGGTCAATCCTGTTATGTGTTTGCCTCATGTTCTTTGCACCAAACTCATTGATTTTCATACATCTTTCCTCCCACAGCTTCTCTTCACTGAAATGCTTTCAGCTGTGAACTGAAACAGCTTGACACAGCAAAAAGCCAGTGGTAAGTCTGAAAGTACCAAACCAGAACTGAGGCTCTCCTGTAGAAATGCGCCATTTGTCTTCATCACTCTTCCTGATGGGGTCCTGCAAATGTCCTTGAAATTACCTCATTCCCTAGAAAACAGAGTTTTCTCTAAGGGTTAATTCAAATTGCTGGAGGGAAACGCATGATTGCACGGAAATGCTACTCTTCATTTGACAAAAGAACAGGTGGATGTCTTATGATAATTAAATTACAAATCAGTGCCTGCTGCTGACAGGGTATTGTACGCTGCCAAGTAGCATCAGATATTTAAAATCCTCTGTAATTACCTATAATGGGGGAGTGGAGTGCGCTGCTGTGAATTTTTAATATGAACATGCCTTTTTATAAGAGATCATTCTCTCTACAATGTGAGATTATTACAGCATCACTGCTCCTCGCACTGTACGGTCTAAAGGAGCATTTCTAAGGTTGTGTTTGCCAAAGATTTGTCAGCTGAACAAGACTGAAGATATGAATCCAGTAGAAAGTAATGTTCAAAAGCCTTACATTTCAACAAAAGTAGCTCTCAAGCAAAAAAAAGAAAAAAAATAGTGGGGGAAAAAAAAGTGTGAAGTTACAGCAGCCAGACTACTGCACTGGCATAGAAATAAGGATATTCTTACAACCTACCTTGGATAGACTGTCAGTTAATTAGGATGGTGGGAATTTGTCATTAGATTTTGGACCAAAGAGAACTGGCTTTTACAAAAGTCCTCAGTTGCCATCGTTTTGCTTTGCAGAAAATGCAAATGGGACATTTAATATTAGATTGACTCAAATTGACCTGTGTCCTAAGCTGCTGAATGTGATCCTACTGGGGCTGCCATTCAAAAGCACATGCCCCTGTTCTTTGCATGGTTTTTTGGCTGGACCACACTCCAATACATCACACATTACTTCTGCTTGCAATAGTAGGGTCACAAAAGGAGAGAGCAAAGTGTGTCACAGGAGTCATGAGGCTTACAACATCCTGTGAAATAAGAGCATACAGTGAATCTTGGTCTAAAGAGGATCTCGACCTACAAGAAGACACCCTGACATGTGCAAGAGACACAGAGAATTTAGTAGTATATACTACAGTATTAGCCATGCAGTAGATATAGCTAATAGATGTTAATGGTGGAAGAAAGGTCCCACAGTATACTATGAGATGCTAATCCATTCATGAGTGGATCCTGCTCCTAATCTCTCTTCAAAGCCAATCTGTTAAAAATACTCTGGCTAGCATAATATGTTTTGTCAAAGGAAACAACAGCAATATTACTTGTTTCAGGTCTTACACATCAGCATTTCAAGACAGCTATTCAAGAACGCTATTTCTGTTTCATGGTCCTCCTCAGGAGGGGCCAGGCTTCTGCACCTGAGAAGCTGTGGGTCTTCAGATAGCCCACATAGCTTGGAGATCACAGGGAAAGGAATTCCTGCAGAAAATTTCCCACACGAGACAATGATCCAAGTGTCTATCTGGGGACAGACAAGGTGTGCAACTGGGTCTCGGCACTACCTGCTCCTTATCCTTTGCTCAATTGCCTTTTCCCTCAACCCAGAATTTGAGCTCCTTTGCAAATCCAACACAGATTAGCCCCACTGCTAGTCATCTGCTGCAACCTTGACATGGGAACTACCTTTGAACAGGTCGAGCGTCACCCACCTTCTGCATGAAACTAGGACCAGACTTCAATACACTGGATTTGTTCATAGTTTTAGCTATAGGCAAAAACTAAAGCCATGATGGACTTGGTCCATTTACACAAACATTTAATCTACAAAGTCTCATTAAAAAAAATGTTAGTGTCACCTTGTCTCATTTTTGTGCTCAGTTATTTCAGTGGTCTTTGGTGTGTTGAATTTTACTAGTACTGCTCTCCAAAGGCAGCAAATATCAATGTCATACAGATGAGTATCTTGAGAAAACAAACTTTACAATTTGCACACACAAGTCCTTGGGCATTCATCCAGTCATGAGTAGAAATAATGTTACTCATCCAAGTGATTGCAAATGAGCAACACAGCTTGAATTCTGAATATTTGCAATCAATCTATAGAGTAAAAAGAGAAAAAAATACTCTTCTCATTATATAAAATGGAAGAAATCACAATCTGCTTGCCAAGACTGTGGAAGTAGATTAAGAAGCTTAAATCATTGAATAATTACACTTATTGTGAATGACTTGCTCTTTTGCTTAGCAAGTAGATTTCTAACAAGCTTGTCACTATGTCACAGCAGTACCTTTCATCCAAGAAGCCCAAAGAGCTTTACAAGTGGCAGTCAAGTCTGATAACATCCTGTTGAAAAAAAAGTATGTTCATCATCTAGAGGTGGGTAAAATTAGGCACAGAAATACGACAACTTGTTCAAGGTCGCAAAGAAAATCAACTAATTAAGCAGTGGTAGAAGTCAGGAGATTTTTCCAGTGCCTTGTGCAACTATGCTGACTTTAACAGTAGGAATTATTATTATTAAAAACAAGATTGTAGGTTGACTACTGCCATTCCAATTTATTTTTAGGCTTGTTTTTTTGTGGTCTTTTGTTTCCCCCCACAAAGGTTCCAGGAGACAGCAGACTTTCTAAGGTCAGGAATTAGGTTTTTCTCTGCTTCAGTGTAATAGCTAGCAGTGCCTTGTGTAATTTATATTGTGTTATCTCTGAGAAACACATAGTGACTTTTAGAGGACAAGAGGTTTCCTGTAAGAATCAAATCGTTTCACAGAAGGGAAACTATCAGCACTGAACACTGAGAATTTGCATAGCTTTTCCATTCATTACAACCAGAAGTTCCTTTATTATTTTTTTTTTTTTCAGGAGTGGAAAGAAAGCAAATATATCATTACTTTTCTGTTTACTGAAATAAGCAGGTATTTGCCCATTGTAGGGAATATATGTTCACTTTTTTTAAAAAAATGCAAGTACAATGTAGTGGACAAAATATGCTTTACAGTATTCTCCTAATTTGTTTTTTCAAACTCTAAATAATTTTCCATGATGAAGTAGAAGTGAAATGGATATTATCCAAAGCACCTCTTCCTTGTATTAACCGGTCGTACTTGCATCTTTCGCTCACAAGATGGCACAGTAACCATCGTGTTAAAGCACAGTCTCATGTCGAACTGTGAAGTGTTGCAGGAAAAAATAAGTAGCTGTGCAATGGGATAAAACTTCAAACGGTTTTTACTTTGAACTGACCTGGTACAACAGCATGAAAAAAAAAAAAAAAAAGACAGCAATCTTTTATAGTAAGTACATAGAAACAGGTTATGATCATACACAAACTGGCAGCTGGAGAAAAGTCTCACAGTTCATATAAATATCAAAAATTACAGGCAAGTAGGAACCTTTTGGGTTTTGCAGGCTTTAGCATGAACAAAAACACTATGTATTGACAAGATAGAGACTAGCCCAGAATGCTGCATTCCTCAAGGAATTCTAAATCCTAATTAAAACCGCCTGCATGCAAATCTGTACCATGAGGTATTCAGCTCCATATGCTGCATCGCATTTTGGACCTGTTAACAGCATCAGCTTAGCCCTCCGGAGGTTGCTACTTGCTATCCAATAATTTAAAATAGATTTTTAACTTGAAGAACCAGTGTAAAAAAAGACACTCTAAGAGGGCGGCTTTGCTAGTATTAAATGGTGAATGTGGCTGCAGACTATAAAAATCAGTAATTTCAGAAAAAAAAAAAAAAGGCCAGCTAATACTGATTGTTTATCTAAGTGGAGCAAAGGAAAGACGTGGGTGAAACTACACAATTTATCAGCACCAGGCTGCAGCCAGCTCTCCATCCCTTTGTCCTGCAATAACTTCCCTTGCATACTCCTTTTTATAGTTTTCAACTCTTCCCCTCAAAATATTTTTTTCCTGATATATCCATGTTCCCACAGTCACTATAGAAGTCTTCATGACATTAGCTCCTTCCTTCATGCCTCCTTTTCCCCTGCAGCTCCCTGAGCATCCCTAGGAGCACCATCCCTGTTCCCGTTCCCTGATCCTTTCAGTTCTGCTGCTGCAGTCCCCCAGTGTGGAAGCACTGAGCCTCACAAATCCTCTTTTTTCACCCCTTGCCTGACCTGAAGAACAGCTTCTGCGGTGGGGCAGCTGTGCTGAGGTTATTACTGAGCATTTGGAGACAAAGCTGGCAAATGCCACCAGTTGCCGTGTCTCAGTTTCCCTGCCAATAAGCCTACAGTGGGAATGCAGCACGGCAAAACAAACGCTCTGGTTTTATATGAGAAGAGTACAAAGTAATCACGTAATGTAATAAATAAATAATATATTCTTATTGCCTGAAGCAAATGATAAAGAGAAACAAACAAAAATCACAGAACAAATGGCTTGTCCCTCATGTGTCTTCTGTACCAAAAACACAACTTTTAATTTAGTCCAGCTTTGCCCAGCACATGACACAGCAGGACATTTGCTTTTTGCAGCTGAAACCCTCTCCCCAGTCTTCACACTTAGGTGCCCTCCTTAGCTGAATTAATGCAAAACATGAGACTCCTCTTCAAAATGGCCACTGCAAGTGACTTCTTCACAGTTATCTAACTATAACAAATAAAAAATGGAAGTGATTTGTATCTCTTTGTTTTGCATGTTTCTATGTAGTGATTTAAAGCTTTAATGATGTATTTTCATTATATTATTTCCCAATGCCCTTCTGAGCATCGGTCAATAGAATAGCATCTACTGAGTTACTCCAGAGGATAACCAAGATTGTCCCCTAACTCTCTTTCTTAGCCCTCATGGGTCTGGAGTAGATGTAGCTGTGGTCGGCTTTTTGGCCCCTCAAGCCTGCCCAGTTTCATAGCTCTGATCTGGGACACTGCCTGGCTATGTTAGCACCTGCTGGTGGTCACTGTGGAGAGCCCGTGGATTGAAGGGATGAGGTAAGACTATGTTAACTCCAGTGTTAATTATGCTTCCCCAAAAGGTCCCACTGAAAGGAGTCTCTGGGGAGGGATGGTCTCGGGCATAGTCTCCAGTGCTGTAGCCTTTCCCACAACGTCCATGTGTTTGTCTTACGCCCAGTTATCTCTTCCAGCCCCTGGGTATAGTTTTTCTTGATAGCAGTGGTAAGCATGGATGGTTCTCCATCTGTTAACTCCAGTGTTAATTATGCTTCCCCAAAAGGTCCCACTGAAAGGAGTCTCTGGGGAGGGATGGTCTCGGGCATAGTCTCCAGTGCTGTAGCCTTTCCCACAACGTCCATGTGTTTGTCTTACGCCCAGTTATCTCTTCCAGCCCCTGGGTATAGTTTTTCTTGATAGCAGTGGTAAGCATGGATGGTTCTCCATCTCCTGCATCTGTCTCGCCTGCGCAGCCCTGGTCCTCCATCCTGCTCCTTTACTTGTACTGATCAAGATTAGGCTCTTTTGCAGGTTTGTCTGGACCTAAATTATGCACTTATGGAGCTCCCAGCTGTAGCGCAGGAGGCAACACAGGAAGAGGATCAGAGTAGTTCCTTGAGAAAGCAGTACTGATAAGAAAAAGATACGTGAAGATACTACCAAAGGAAGTGGTGGAGTCACCATCCCTGGAGGTGTTCAAGAAACGTGCAGATGTGGTGCTTAGGGACATGGTTTAGTGAGTTAGGTGGTGTTGGGTTGGACTTGATGATCCTTGAGGTCTTTTCCAACCTTAATGATTCTATGATTCTATGAAATCCCCTCCTCCCTTGGATACATAGTCCAATATGGGGAGCTCTACACACCACTACTAAGAGAAGCCACGGATCTATAATGCGTAATGGCAAATCCAAGGAAGGCTGACCTGAGATTTCCCTAGGAAAGAGAAGGAATAGAAAAATAATCAAAAGAGGGCTAGAGCAAACGGGAATAAAGACCAAAGCTCAGGTGGTAAAACCAGCAAAGACAGAGAACTCCAGCATCTCTGCTGCTCTGCTGCTCAAAAATACTTGCTTTCCCTGGAAAGCAGTTGTCTTATCTCCCTTCGGGGCTAGTTTGCATAGTGATAGCTGCTCCCAGCAATTGCTCCAGTGGCAGAGGCCTGTGGCCCTGAAGTTGGTGGCCTTGCCCTCTGCCAGATTGTGTAGAATTTCCATCTAGGTCTGTGAAGAGTCATTTTAAAATCTGATCCTTTCACAGTTCACATATTCCTATTTCCCAGAGTCCTTGAATATGTGTTCCCATTGATAACCCTTGCTTTTTCTGCAGTCCCAGGTCTAAATGAAATCTAGGAGGAAAACTAGAGTTTGCTTTTCTTAAATTAAGACTCAATTTACAGGTTAAAAGAAAGATGAACCCGCAGAGTAAAATGCTGAACACTCAAGGAAGTATGATTTCCTGATGAACCCTATCACATTCACTGTGCAGACAGGGCAGTCCTTTGGGAATTCATTGTGTGTTGAAGGACACAGGAATTGTGTGTCCATGGGATTCCAGTATCATTCCTTACAGAAATTGGAGAATTCTGGACAAAGGCTACATGAGGCAAAAGGGTCCTCTAATGCTAACACAGGAGAATGTCATTGTAGATAACTGTTTCTGCTCTTGCTTTTGTTGCAGAAATCTCGTGCAAGCCTAGGCATGTCGCAAAACCAAACTTTCCACAGGTGTAGAACTGAGATATTGCTCACTCTGAAAGGTCTTTGTAGACACAGATGGACAGTTTTTTGCAGAAGTGCCGAGCATCAGCAATTTCACCTGAAATTGGGGAGAGTTGGGTTTTGTACAGAAAAAATGCAATGGAATCCTGTGCACTCCAAGAAGTCAATCTAAGGTGGAGTTGGTATCAGCTGACACTGGCCACCTAAAACTTAAAATTCTGGTATAAGTAGGTCAATCAGTTTCCCTTGTTAATAAGTGGAACATCACAATGTTGTCTATATATTTATCAAAGAACTACTCACTGAAGGCACCTTTTGTCCCCCTTTTTTCTAACTTGGACTGAAAACAGCTTAGGATTCAGGCACTTTGAATGAGAAGAATTTCATTCCTGATACTGCAAACTGGACTCAGAAACTAGTGGACTAGATTGGTCTTAATTGTTTCGTTAAATGAGTAAAAGTTCTAATCACAAAAGCATGTTGTCAAAATAAATTCATTAATGTTTGGGAGATACTTGGATACTGTGGTCAGGCTCCATATTCCAGGAAAATCAATGAGAAAAACTAATAATTCTGTAAACAGAGCACAGTTTGGACTGAATGCATTAAATAATGCATGGAGACATATGTTGAATGTAAAATGCCATATGAAGTGCCACTACACATGGCTGAAAGAAGCAGAGGACCTGTGAAAACAAAAATAACTGTGTAATTAAAAATGTATTTGGGTTATATTATAATACCACATTACAATATATGGCCGCAGAGGGGCTGCAATAAAATTGCTTAGACCATCTTGATTCTTGCATTTCCTAAATCTGAGCGGTTAACTTTATAACCCTGCCATCCCTTAATTGTTCTTTGAACACAATGTATACACACATAAAAAACCTCATAAAATTTAATAGCATTCCGGCCTCTTCTACTGTGAAGGAGGTATAGAAATAAGTACTGAATTTTGTGGAAAAGTAGCTCTTCTAAAATAAAAATACAAATGTTCTGTGTGCACAAACTTGAAAAATAATCTCACTCTTGTCACTCTGATGAACCCAGACCATTAGCACTGAATAACATTCTTTTTGTACCAAACCCATTTTTGTTTGTGCTGGAAAAGTGATGACAAGTCTCAAATATCTACTATTTTTATCCGTTAGCTCTTTTAAAAGCTAGGAATTTTTACTAACAAAAAGATGGTTTCAGTACATTTTAACTAGACATTCAATAAGCCAGCAAAACACATATGTGCCAGGTGAATTTGCATGTGCTTGACACCCCTAAGTGTCAAGATCAACATTTCTAAAGCAGTTAACCGAAAAAGCAGCTTTGGACCTGTGGGTCTTACTCCTTCTTTAGCCTTTCAGTACAGCATATTTGTGGCAAAATAATCTGTGTTTTCAGATACTTTAATAAATCCTTGGTTATGGCACAAGTGGACAGAGAGACATGAAGCTAGTGCATGAATAAGGGAATACTTCCTTTGCTGAGGCTATCATCAGAATCAGTATTTCCACCTTTCCACCTCTCTACAATCAGCCTAGTTCCTGATCTAAGGATTTTACGGTTCTGGGGGAAGCTCTTTCAGCTCACTGATCTGATGGCAACACGTCAAGGTAAAACTAGTCCCGGGTCAGGAGCTGGGCATGAAGAGAGTATCCCATTAAACTGCACTACCTGTGGGTACACTGAGTTTAATGTAATGGGAAAATCTCTTGCGCTTGCATCCTTTGAGTCCACAGAGGGAGTCAACCCACCACTCCTTGGACCATACCTTACCTGAAATGAAGAGGGAAGAGCTTATCATCATCTCTATTTATTCTATTTAAAAATAAACTAACAAAGGTATTACAACTGCATTTTCTGAATGGACAAGCATGCCCACCAGCACAGTCTTCCTTAGTTTTTCAAGTCCCATAGGGCTTAGCCCAAGCCAAGGCAAAGAGTGGGTCATGGTGAACAGAACTGCAGACATTCACATTTTAAACAATGCAACTGGGCTCTAAGTCTCTGCAAACATAAGCTAGAGTCCATGCCTAAATGATCATGCAGTTGGTTTTTGTCATGTTATAGTGTGTATCTGGCAAGGTTAGTAATGTCTGAAAAGTCTTTAGAGCTGAAAAATGCTATAAATTTCAAATTCATATTACATGACATAGAAGATTCTGTGGACAGCAGAGAATGATTTAGATGGAAATTTACTACCAGTCCACTGGATTTTCTGGAAAATTAATATTCTACACTTCTTAACCTGGATACCTCAAACTTTATGTCTTTTGAAAGTTATTGCTTGACTCTTTTGTTGGACACAACTGGTGTGTTTTGTTGTATCTGCCTGTCTTTGTGCTGAATTCTACAGTATTTTTTTTCCTTTCTTCTTGATGAGTTTTTTTTTTTTTTTGGTAGTTTTTACAGAGCAGGGGAAGATAAAGGGGAAGGGGAAGGCTGAATGCTTTAGAAGCTTGTAAAGTTTTTTCTGAAGCAATAACAAATGTCTTTCTTGCAGACCGACCTTAACAGTGTTCAAAGCCATCCATCTTTGCAATAACACTAGCTTTATTAACAGGTTAAATCCTTACAGTGTTCACTAAGAATCCATATTTGAAAAAGTCTAGATATTGTAACAACTTTTTTTTTTCCATTTCTTTATGTTTTCGGCTGAAGTAAGTTAATGTCTTGTGTAAAATATCATGAAGAAAATAAGATCCAAATTCCTTTGGTCTCGACAACTAGCTTTCAGGAAGGCTGCATAAATGACTGTCAGCTGAATAACAATGTCATGGTACATTTTCTGTTGTTCTTAATTATTAGAAAATGAGGACAAAGCAAAACCCATCCTGGTTAAAATTAGATTCAGCCCAGATCATAAGGCAATCATGAGGCACTGTTAACTTTGAAATGAAAGACATTATTATAAAATGATACCCAAAACAAAACTCAGAGACAATCCCGAGCAAATAGCTTGGCCTAGACACAGCAGTTCTATTATTAGGCAGAGAGGGTTTTTTAAGTCCTGACCCAACAAATGGATTGATTGATTATATAAATAAATATCTTCCAGAGCTTTATACGTGCAGTGGGCCAAATCTTCAGATCTGCAACATCCATCTGGGAATGTGGCCTATTTAGAACTATAGTAGTCGACTAAGTGCTAGAAAGTTAGCCAAAGGCCTATATCTGTGTATGTTTTCTGACGAAGTAGAAATGTAAACTCCCCAAAATAAAAGTACTTTTGTAAATATCACATCTTTCTTTCTCCATAGAATGCCTTTACAAAATCAGGTGACGCACTCTCCGTTTTCTGTCAATCCTCTGCTACTTAGCTGATAATACCAACAGGGAACACAATTTATAGAGTCTGGAGATGTGATATTCTGCTGAGGAAAAGAAATGCTGCCTGGGAACCAAACTGAGAGCTACAGTTCATTTTTATCCTGACAATGAGAAAGTGAGCATGACTTTAACTTGTTGTTGACCTTTGTTGCAGTTGGATCACTGATCTAAAAGTCAGTGGCTATATATACAACATTATTCACATTCAACTATCATGTATAGAGTGGGAAAAACACATTTTACTATTTATAAAACATGTCTGCATGAGCAAAGTTCTGCAAATATTAATCAGAACTGTGTGAATGACTATCCACACCAAGGAAAATGCACCCTTTCTGAGTGATTCATCTTATCTCTGCCCCCCAGGAAGGGGTGGACAGATTGCCCTTTAATAGTGCCATGTGCTTGACACTAGCTACCCATAAACCAAGATTTTGGCACTGGTGAACTTCATTCAGATGCTCCTCTGGGTCTCAGCCCTTGAGATAAACAGCGGACATGTGCCCCCCCATGGGAGGTGTGTTTATTTTTCCAGTGCAGTGACTTGGCATTTTGTCCTAATTGCTATGTAACTCTGTCAAAGTGAAAACTGCCTACGTGGGAGTTGCCACAACTTGTGAACAGACATCTGTATTTTTGAAAGCTGATAATCTCCAGGTGGTGTTAAATTAGCCTGGTTCTTCTGCAGCTCCCTTGGGAAGGGCTGCGCCATCTAATTTCCCTTGCTACCAAGCAAACTATTAGACTCAATGTTGAACATAGCATTAGTCAAATCCCAGTTGCCAGTAATATTTTGGCCCTATACGCCCATGTTCTCATAGATACTTTTCAGCTTTATTAACTTATTAAAATTGTGGCCTTATTAACTTTTTTAACCACCAGAATGATGATTAAATGGTGCAGCAGGAAATGTTTTGAAGAGTTTCTTTTACAGATGATTAACTAGTGTTATGAGATGCGCTCTGTTTGTCTGAACAAATGTAGGCTGATATCTCACTTTTGTACTGACTGTCCTAATTTTTTAAAAAATATTATTACAGCAATGAAATAGCTGAAAACACAGGATCTTAACACTTTCTCTTCTTGAATTTTGCAACAAATAAAAGTATCATGGAACTACTGTAAAAATGTTTCCTTCATTTTTTCTTTCACTGTATTTACAACAGAATTCGGTACAAGTTTATCTCTTAAAAAGCTTGATTAATCCAACACTCAAATACATAACGTTACCAGGACAAAGTCTGTTCTCAAAGCTTCTGAAGTACTTTGATGGAGCCAATGTTTTCCAAGTGAAGTGCATTCAATTGTTGTACCAAAATTTCAGAAGTGTTTTAATTATGCTCATTGCGTGAAAATTTGCAGTTCTTGAGTTCCTCCCAACTCACTAACTTTCACACATCAGTGCTGCTCATTTGCAAGTGCTCAGCACTCACTTGTAAATAGGTCATACGTATGAATTTTCCGACACCCTCACATACCTTCTGACAACTCTCTCCATGCTGCCAGAGTTGACCTGCCTGTAAAATAGCTTGAACACTTGCACTTTAGATATATGTTGCCAAGCTATACTAGCTAGCCTCATATGTCTAAGTAGTTAATCAGGTGTTCTGAACCCATCCTGCTCCTTGTTCTGGCTTCAGAATGATTCATATTTTTCAGAACTACTTTTATTTAAAAAAAGTTTACAACAGACTATATATTGCACCTATTTACAATTCTTGAAAAAAAAGAACCCCTTTTTTTTGGTATACTGTAAATCTGAATTTGTAAAAGGTGCCATTGACAGTTTCTTCTTTAAAATAATTTTAAAATAAACCAAAGAAGAAGAGGTGGCCATTTCTTTCAATATATGAACACTTAAAGTGAGTTTATTTCTGACATTTCTATCCTGTCATGTGGCCGTTTTTTTTTATATGTTTGCGATCTTTCTAGGGTATATCAGAAATCAGTATTTGGTCCTCATTGGTACCATGCGGAATTTAGATTACTTGTTATCAGCAAGAAAATGTAGTCAGAAACTCCAAAAAGACCATAAAAGGGATAAAAACCAAAAGATATCCCAAGTGGAATTAATGCTAATATCTGTATTTATACCACTACCCACAGGGGTTTCACAGGAAATTCTACTACTTCAAAAAGTGCTTAAGCTGCTTTCATAGTGAATCAAATGAGGAATTTCCTTGAAAAAAATGGATAAAGAAAATCAACATATCAGTCAACTGCTTTACTTCAATTGGAGTGCCAGTTTTTAAAATAGTATTACAAGCTAACACATAATGAAAAACAAAATTAAAAGGAAGATTTGAAATACAATATTTTGTTTGTTTGCAAATATGATTTTAGTTAATGAAGATGGATACATTCCCATGAAACATTTCAAAAAAGGAAAAAAGTTTTATCACAACAGTTTCAGCTAACTTAGAGTTACATCAAATCACATAAGCAGACAACATACGTACATATTCACACAAATTTCACTTTCTGTTTAATCCCTGCCCCCAGACAAGAGCTCATTTTAGAAAATTTTTCACCTAAAATCCCTTTAATGTACTTATTTTATATTTATTTATATTAAAATTCTAGAAAAAGAAGGCTTGGAAGAGTGAATAAGACTATTCAATAGACCTGAAGGTCGAGAAGGGATAACAATATAATTTATTACTGCTTTAATATAGCTAAAAATAAATGGGCAAACATTTGGGCACACATTCTCTACTATTAAATTAAATTTGTTTCTGTCTTTGGACATTCCCCGCCTGCCAATTAAGTCCCAAAGACAGAATTATAAATAAAACCAAACAAAACAAAACAAAAAGGAGGTCAGGGATGGTGCTAAAACTTGCTCTTCCCTCAAGGATGAAGTAGGCATCCTGAAAGTGCAGTTGTCTGTGGCAGAGTTTCTTGAACTTGTCTCTGATCTCTTATACAACCCCTTCTATTTCCAAGTTTCTAAAGAATTTTAAAGATAGGCTAAATTATTTCTTAGTTAAGCAACCTACAGCTCATTAAGTGGACAAATTCAGCACACACATCTGGTCTTAAGAATCACTTTATTTCTTTAGCCTTATCACTTCCAGTGAAATTCACTTCACAGAATTTGACAAGTCTAAGGTGAGATGTACAGGCTTAACAGTTAAGGGTTTGCATTCATCTCTTTGTGTGAAATGCTTTGCAGAAGCCATCCTAGTGACAATTAATTTAAATAACATGAAATATTCAGTGAACCCAATTCCCTCTTCCTGTATAAATGGCCATTTTAGCTGAGGACTAATAACACAAGTGGTGAGCTGAATATTGATGGCAGAGCTTTTCCTCCAGATCTGCAGAAACCACTGAATGCAGAACTTTCTCCTTCTGTGGAAAATATGTTCTTCATTTCCTGAGGTTTATTACAAAATCCCCAGATAGTGCTGTGTCCAGCAAATGTACCCATTTCTGATCAACATCGTTTGAATGAATGATCACTGCTAATGGAAAGAGGTTTCCTGTGCTCTCAGCTCTCTTACATTCACAGATGCCTTATGCTACTTTCTGCCTGCTCCAGCCCTGCAGCCCTGCCTGAGATGTTTCCAAGAGGTGCAGAGACCACTAAGAGGAACAAGACCTAGAAAGGGACGGGGGATGAAAGACCTTCCCCCCACCAAATGGGGGAGTGAGGGGAATTTGAACATTTTGAGTTCTGCATCGGCAGCACAGACTCCCTGAACAGTTTAGGGAAGAAGATCATCAGATAGCTAGCAAAAAAAAAAAAAAAAGGCCAGAAATTTCACAGACACATGAATGGCCAAATAAAATTCAGAAAGGAAAAAAAAATCAGATAACACTCAGGTCTCTTTTGCTCAATACAATCTTTCAAAAACAACTCATGATTTGGTGGCTAGATGGAGGAATTTGCAACTCTTGGGAATAGCAGTAACAAACTCTGAGGAGGCTGGGGAGCTGCAGAAGGAAAGCAAGGGCATGAAGAATTGAAATATGTCAACATTGTATGTAGATATAGGAACAGAAGGAAACAAAACTAGCAATACTGAAAATGCCTTTGTCAACTGTAAGAGGTGGGGAGACAGACATAAAAAAAATTATGGAAACAGACAGGTCAGAGAGGTCCATGGTCAGGGTACATAATATTGACAAAATAGCAAAAGAGAAAGACTCTTTTTTGAAGGAAATGTTGTGGCTCTGACTTATAGAACTGAGACAAAAAGGTTTACAACAGAACTGTTGTCAGAGGGTACATCCACACAAATATAAATGCACAATATGATAGAATGGAAGCAAAGTTGTCAGCCTCAGCTTGCACTGGAACACCTGTATAGACATCAGCAATAAACAGCATTTCAAAAGGCTTTAGAGGGGTGTTAGTAAATTTATCTTACTGAATCTGAAATGAAAAGACATTGGGAATGTCAGCTGCAATTTTTGTCTTTCTTGGTGCTTTGTAATTTCTTAGGCAGGGAGAAGACTACACTGTCATAGCAAAAATAGTTTTTCTAAGAAATTTAAAGTGTTTTATATAGGGAAGAAAAATGTTATGATTGCAAAACCTGAAGCACAGAATATCTGGTTGATTCAAAAGATTCCTACTAACTGAGGGGGATCACAATGACCAAACACATTAACTTTATGTAGAAAAATATTTCACTTCACAATGATAAGCTCCCTTATCAGTTTGGTGGTGATGTTGAGAATTACCAACAGTATAAACATCAGTGATTTAGTAAACATATTTCTTTACATGAAACAAGACACTGTTTACCTCTATTTTACTTTATATCTGCAACAGGCCTAAATCCACACCCACACTTCTCATTGCACACTTCTATTATTATCAGTGGTATTTATATAAAATTTTCTCAGGGACTCTCACATATGAACAGATCTGACAGGTTTGTAGATATCCGAAGCAGAAAGAGGATAAGCGCTCTGCTTACTGTAAAAGTAAATTGTTTGACAGGAAAACCAGCATCACTAAATTAAATGCTTTTGCTCACAGAAATTATTTCTATAAACTTGCATCTTCTGTCTGTAATCCTGGCTCATTTGTTCATGTTTATGAGTTTGGGAAGAACAGATATTATTTAGGGGTCTGTCTGGACCAATCAACAGTATTTACACATTTTCCATCTCACATCTGCATACTTACAAGACCATTGATGGCCGCAAACCTGGGAACAAACACGGGGTGTGCATAGGCACTTGCTTTCCGTAACTAAGTTTCACTTATAATTTTGTTTTCTGTGTGTCAACTTTATTTATCTCCCAAGGTAAACATATTCCAAAATATGAAAGAGAAGAGAAACAGAACCCTTCAATCTCAAAAGTAAAGCTTTTGGAGGCAAAAAGTCCCATAGCAAGGTTCCTGGGAGACTCCACTGTTCTCTAACATCCTTCCGTTCTCTTTGTTATCCCTGGATAACAAGCTCTTTTCCAATATCTTCTGAAGGCTGAAAATTCTTGCTTCTGCTCAGCGAATTAAGAGGAAAAGTCCAAAGCTGCAGCCTCTAGAAAGTCCCGCTAAGTGCCTACAGCCATATGCCAGGCATTACTAGGTGAGCTTTAACACCTCATGTTACGACAATCATCGTTGTCCAAAAAATCTATGGAATTGCAAGAATCTCAAACAAAGTCTCCAAAACATACACTAACATTCAACCACAGAAAATTCTCCTCTTAGGCTCAGGCAAGAAGAGAACTAAGATCCTTAGCAGTTAAAAGTTAATACCATGCACATGATTCCGACCCAAGTTGTTGAAAATGCAAATGTAGTCACACTCTTTTTTAAGAAAAAAATACAACAAATTGAAGATACTATGATGACGAGTTCTTGAGATTTTAGGTTTTCTAATGCCAGGTCTGTGTACACCAGTGGATATATCAGAGCAGCATCTTTTAATGCAAAACAGAGTCCATCCACTACACAACTTTGTAGTTTATCCAACAGGGAACTGGTAGGGTGATAATAAAAAAAGAAAAAATTAATCACCGTCTGCACACAAAGTGAACCTGGCATTTTAAGTTCTGGTCAATGCATTTCCTTTTCTTCAAGGTCTATTTACACTTGAGTTTGACAGGACTCTTACGGGGATACAATCACTGGCACTACGCTGCAATTTAGAATGAGAACAAGGCCTTTATTAGTAAAGGGAACATGCGTGGGTTGCAGTTTACTTAAAATAAAATAGTAAAAAAAAGGACTCTAAGAAACTGTATTTAAAGCCTAAAGAAATAATTCAACTCCACAATGAAATATTTTTCATTCTAATACCTAATATTTTGCTACAGGCAATGGAAAACATAGCTTCATTGTTAAAAATCTCCAGCTAAAAGAGGACTTCAAGAAATAAGAAGCACAGCTTTGTACATATAACTCTCCTTATTGCAAAGGAAATCTGTGTGCAGAGGGGCCATAAAAATTCACTTGTAGTCGTGGGCTGTAACATTTTAGGACCACAAAGATGTGGGGAATTGGTAAAAACACAGAAACGAGGAGAGCGAACGACCACTTTTGCCCAGTCAAATGGGATTGCTCAGACATCCTAACTATGGGGAGGAGAAAGTTTTCCTCGGAGGTGCCTCAGGTGCCTCACTGAACATTATGAGCAGCTACTTTTGTCCTTGGTGTGATGTTCTTGCTCCCACAGGCCACAAGTTTTGCCATCTTGCTGCACTCCCCTATAAGCACAAAGTGACTAAAAAACATCTACCAGTCAAGATCTGAAAACCTAACAGTATGAAGTTGGCACTCGAGCATGCCACTGGGATGTTAGTAGAAATCTTAGCTATGTGTAGGTGGGCAGTTGAGGCTTTCCACAAGGCAGCCACATGGCTAATGATGGAAAATTGTGTTGCTGGTCACTCCCAAGATTGTTCTTTAAATACAGTATACAAATAACCAATTATTCGCTGCCTCCCGTAGGATTTCCATCAGCTTATAATTTCAAAAGCTATTATCAACTCTGTGAAAACAATGTATTTTGACTGCATATAAATGTGTTATGTGGAAAGAAGGATTGTTTGAACCGTGTTTCACTCATGAGTTTTCAAAAAGCTAATTTATTTTCTGGACATTATTGGCTTGAAATAAATTCTCAGTAGGTGAAACTTAATGGTCTTAACTTATTAAATGTATGTTAAAAGAAAGGAGGAAAAAAGAAAGACAGTGATAGCAGACTTTTCATTAACTTGAACCTGACTCCCATTTATACACAGGCTGGGGAGCAAATGCCTAGTTTTCACCCAACTTAACAACCCTTTGCTGTGGCAAAGGTGGGTTTAACAGTTTTAATGTAACTAAAAATGAGGTCAAGTATAAAATAAATAAGGATGGAAGCTTTATTGTCTGGGAAAGGCTTCCTAAGACATTTCCTGCAAAATAAAGAGCACACTCCTGCAAGGTACAGGGAGCATTATGCTGCTAGCAAGCTTTTGTATATTTTACTGGATGTAAAAGCCATTCTGGAAAACATCTGAAAATAACTGAATTTTGTAACCTGTACAGTAGCAGCCTCTTCTCACTGCTATTTGAAGAATCTCAACAAACCCTGATATTTTCTTTAGCAGATTATCAGTAATAATGTGGGGTTTAACCACTGGAGCATTGTAACTGTTGTGCTTTGACCAAGCTAGCAGCAACAAACACCATGCAGCTGCTCGCTCACCCTCCCCACTGCTGGGGTTAGGGGAGAGAATTAAAGGGTAAAGTGAAAGGGAAAAAAGACTCATAGGTTGAGACAAGAACAATTTAGTATCTAAACTACTAAAAAACTGAAAATAACAATGATAATAAAAGTAGTAATAATATACAAATATACAAATGAGTGAAACCCAGTGCAACTGCTCAGCATCCAATGACCAAGGCCCAGCACATTCCTGGCTGACAATCCTGGAACAGAGAAAGCTCCAAAACTACAGTCTTGGAAAAGAGAGAAGAGCCTGAGAGTCCAGCAATCTTCCGTACAGAACCTCATCTATATACTGGGCATGACCTGCATGATATGGAAATACCATTGGCAAATATGGGCCTCAATCCTGAACCTAAGGTCGAATCCTAAGCGGGTAATAGTGGACTGTGCTTCTCTTGCAACTGCAGACACTGGCACAGCATGGGAAGCTGAAAAGTCCTTGGCTTAATTAAATATTGCTTGGCAACAACTATAAACATCAGTATGTTACCAACCTTAATCTCAGCAAAATACAAAACATAGCCTCTTACTAGTTATCAAGAAGAAAATTAACTCTATGGCAGTTGAAACCAGGACAATGATGTTTAGAAATGCAATACTGAGACAATAGTGGACAACAGTGTTTGGTTGTGAGTTTGATGAAATTCCTGTGAACTGTTGCAGCTATAATGATTCAGACTCAGACTAGCATTTACTGCAGAGTGAACCCAGTTCTGTCAGCTGCTATGAACTTTGGTATTGCTACTGAAAATATGGCTAAGGCGTTCAGGCAATGAGCAATAAAATCTGAAGTAATGAATTAAATAATAAAATAGACAGAGATTCAAATATTTTTAAACATCCTATGTCATATTTTCAGTAACCTAGCTAAACAGACTGCATGACTGCATTTTAAAAGTCAAGTATAAATCTATTTTGTCAGGGAACATATACCCCACCTGGAGTACTGCATCCAGCTCTGGAGCCTCCAACATAAGAAAGACATGGACCTGTTGGAGCGGGTCCAGAAGAGGGCCACAAAAATTATCAGAAGGATGGAACACCTCTCTTAGGAGAACAGTCTGTGAGAGTTGGGGTTGTTCAGCCTGGAGAAGAGAAGGGTCCAGGGAAACCTTATAGAGGCCTTCCAGCACTTAAAGGGGGCTACAGGAGAGATGGGGAGGGACTCTTGATCAGGGGGTGTAGTGATAGGACAAGGGGTAATGGCTTTAAGATGAAAGAGGGGAGATTTAGATTAGACATTAGGAAGAATTGTTTTCCTGTGAGGGTGGTGAGGCAGTGGCCCAGGTTGCCCAGAGAAGCTGTGGATGCCCCATCCCTGGAGGGGTTCAAGGCCAGGCTGGATGAGGCTTTGAGCAACCTGGGCTAGTGGAATGTGTCCCTGCCCATGGCAGGGGGGTTGGAACTTGATGATCTTTAAGGTCCTTTCCAACCCAAACAATTCTGTGATCCTATGATTCTAAACTAAGTGGCCCATGTTCACCTACAAGGTAGAAGCAAGTTAAAACAAAGCACTCTTTTGTCAAAGTGGCAATCAAAGCTTTACTCACATGTCTACAGTGTCAATTCATGAATATCAGTCTTCAGTAATAAGAAAAAAAATTATCCCATTTATTAATGTAAGGTCAGCTTCAAAATGTGATTTTAAAATGCTCAGAGGATGAAGTTATTTTTTTCCCCCTAAATCTTATTTTCTTAAAGTTCTTTTATTTTTTCTTTGGATTTAACAAATGATTCTCAATGCTTAGATTTAGAAATTCACTACACATTACTCTGTATTTCAGAATGGAAAGAAAGAAGAAAATAAAAATTTTTTCATTGAATAAAGTTTGAACAAATTATCCAGAAACATGTTTTACAATACTGAAATATTAGAATACAAACTCTTAAATATAAAAATGTATTAATACATTAAAAATTTTAGTAGAACTAAGTAAAACACAATAAGAAACTAAAGTAAAAAATTAATGTGATCATGTCCTGAGGGAAAAGGTAATTAAAATGGGTATGTTATGAAATGCTTTAGCCTCAATGAAATTAAGTTTAAAAAGAAAAGGAAATAGTCAGCTAGATCTAAGACAGACTATATTTGAATTACAAAGCTTTTGCTGTTCAGCATTGATACAATATTTAGAAACACATACTGACATTTGCATTGTCATTTGCAAGAAACAGCTACTTGTTCTTAATATGCTAGCTTTTCTAAACTGTGGCACATCTGATCGTGTTAACTTAGCCTATGATCATTAGTAAACCTGGGACCTAATTTTTATAATGATGTACCACTGGATGTACTATCCTTCATTCAAATCAAAAGAATACCAAGCATTTCTGAAACGACCTACGATCTATTCAAGTCAGTGGAAGAGCTTTCATTTCGTTGGGCTTTCATCCAGATTTCACATCTACTTTGAAAGACTGGGCCCTTTAATTGTAAGCAAAGAACAAATAGTGCTGCTGGACTGGCTGTGTTAAGTGCTAAGATGGGAGGCAGAGGTACACAAAGTGTCGTCTTGCCTTTTCAATAATCATATTTGAGAAATGCAGTTGACAGGGGCTCACAAACAGTCTTCAGAAATGTCCTGTAAAATCTATACCTGGATACACCTGGATTCAGATAACGAAAGCTTTGGGAGAACGCTGCTATTATTCAACACAACTCCCTACAGACAAGCATCTCAACAACTTGGTCCTTATCATCAAAGCCTTTATTGATCTGGATCTGGTACAATGAGAAAACAGCTTAAACTCGTAAGACAGAGGCAATGGATAAAAAACTCTCAAGCAATTCTAGCACAATAGATTTGTCCCTCACAAGAGGTAAATCAATTTATACAATGGCTTTCTTGAATGAAGGAGGTTGGTAAGACATTCAACTAATTCCTGTAAAGATCTATGATCTATTTCAAGCTAGCCTATGCTTGGTTCTTTCCTAATAAAACCAGACAATCCAGCAAACTGAAACAAACACTTTTACGTTGTATAAAATGAGACATGCACTATTTCTTTAAAGAGAGAAAGGCAAGAACCACATATTCAGTAGCCCATAAGGAAAAGGGAAAAGCCATAATTTTTTACATATTCAAAAGTTAGGTGAAAGAAGGAATCGCTGATCTATTTTTTTAATCTTTCAAGTTACTCTCTGAGAATGTTCTAGAGTTTACCTTTAATTAAAGAGGTCCCTTTTCTACTTCATTCTACATAAATTATTCACGTGAGTTCTGTGACTCAGTGATAGCTGTTAACAGCTCTATTATTTTATATAATTGCTGTACATAGGTAATCAGAATGCATTATGTTGCTGAGATAATTATGATGGTGTCGTCTGTTGTGTGATGCTGGGAGCCTCAGCAGTGTGTTTTTGTAACACGCTGTGTTTCATATGGATGGGGAGAAATTGTCAAGAATTTCCCAAGACTCTGTATTTTTCTACAAATATAGTAATTACACAAAAGAGATCCCAGATTAATGACAATTCTTTCATTTCTAGTGGCCAAGTCATGTTACAGAAGTCTATTGCATTTATATAAATGTTTCCTTAATTTTGGGGCTCAAGCAAGAATGCAAACATATTTTTGGAGCCATTGTGTTATTCATTTAATGAGTATTTGACATGAAAGTCCCTTTATCAGTGTATTTATGTGTTCACAGCTGTCACAAACCAGTAGGAGTACAGGGCAAATTTTGGTTCATGAATTTTAACATCAGTAACAGAAATTTTCATCTCCAATGCAGCCAGCATTGGACTTGTATGTTTGTAGATGACTTGGTATATTATCCCTTCCTAGAGACAAAGATTTATAACAGATATTTATCTGCCTGAAGATGGAAGAAATTCTACTAGCTTCAAGTTTTCCCTTAATTTGAGAAGTTCAGGAGGCAGAAATCTATCAGAAATGTTGCAATACATGCTGACATCATGCTAACAGGTACTGCATCAACCCTCAGTTATACAGCATTTCTTCACTCGGTTTTTCTGCAATGCCAACTTGTTTCTGTTAGGTAGTGACTGTGTTTACAGATAGGCAATTAATAGACAATTAAACATGATATGTGAGCTGGACACCAGTTAACAACAGCTAGATTAATTACAGCCCTAATTAATTACAACAGCCAGATTAATTTCACCCCTAATTTATAGTGATATATTGCATTGTTTTAAAGTTATATTGAATATTAACTGGAAATTGTCTATGAGGAAGACCTCACAGGTCTTGTATTCTATCCTCTTACCAGTGTAAGCTGTTTTTAATACATCTAGTACTTAAATGTATTCAAGTTATTATTTTCCTGACATCCATGTGTATTAAGATGCATAAATTAAATACTTTCTCTCTACCAGGCAATGACTTAGAATCTATTAAATGGGTAAATAATAAAATGCACAGTGCTTAAGAACACAATATTATACTAAATACATTTTTTTTCTACCACTTTTCTAATTATCTGTTTCCACTCATGGTGAGCAGGATCTCTTAGAAACACAGTATCTTTGGGGATTGGGTTTGCCTCAGAAGTCTATTGGAAGGTTTCTAGAGCTAAAAAATTCAAATCGCTAGGCAGCAGTTTACAAAATATGTAAGGATATCATATCTGCATGAGTTTCAGGATCTTCCCCTGCAAAACATGACTGCATTCGTATTTTAAGATGAAAAATGATCTTCAGTCAAATGGAAACGTCCAGGAGACGGTGGCTGGGTCAGGCTAGTACGGGGTGTGACACTTGTCACACCTTGCATTAGGAGCTTCTTATGTTTTAGATATGCTTTTGTAACCCTCTGAACAGCTTCGTGTCCTGTGACTGTAATTTCGGAATTTGATCACTTTTCACTTCTAACTCCCATGGGTATCCCAACCTCCTGAAGCTATGGCCACATACTAAAGCGGTCTCAGTTTTTCCAGGACTCAGCAGACAGGGCAAGCAATATTGCAGTGGATTGCTTAGGCTGTCTCTCCTAGGACTTCCATTTATTTCTTGGTGCTGAAATTGGGCTCTCTGTTATTTACCACCCTTACACCCATCTGTCATCACAGGTTAACAAATAACTATTGGCTCTAGTGAGCTTGGAAGCATTGAAGAAGGCAGCGTTGGCCTTATTTTGGGCAGAACAGGATAATACCTCCGTGTTAGTCACAATTCTGCTGTGCTCACTATTTTAAGTAGGATAAAAACCATCTTCCACCCTCCTCCTCCTTGGACATCTGCATGGCCAGGTCTCCAGGACCCAGCTGTTTTATTAAATAGATTTCTCCTAGTTCAAGATAATGTCAACATGCTTCAAAAAAAGTAAACATGGATACATACTATTTAAGCTCCAGGATGATTTTTTTCTCACTGTTCCCCTTTTTATAATCTATGACGTTACAGACTGACTTTATGTATTCAGAATGCTGAATGCAATGTCATATTAAGACAATTTAATATAAAATAAAAATATAATATTTCTAATTTTTCCTTCAAAAATTATTTTTAAAAGTGGAAGTGTTGCTCATGAAATAAAAATATCTAACAGTGGCTGATAACATTCTTTCTTTTGCCATAAATAGATTGCAACAGTTGTATCTGTCACGTGGATTGCAGCAGTTGAAAGCTGTACATAGATGTGGATCTTACGAAAAATGAGCCATTGTTCATGTTCAAGGCTAAAGCTAGCTACAAATATTTATAAAATATATGGTTATTTCCAAGTTTTGTTAAATTTTACATGTAATTGAAAAGTAGAACCTTACCTAAATCTTTTAAATATTTCTTGTTTAAAAGAACCGTGCATTCATGTTATTATTAAGGAGTTTTTGTAAAACATGTTAATATGTATTTTTGCATATATTTATTCTTAATTTTTTAAGTTAATGGTTAATGTGCAATATGTTTTTATTAATATTGGCCTATTCTGTGATCCAAGAGCATAAAATTTTTCATATAAAGGAAGGCTTTTAGCATTTGCATTTTGCTCTTAATCTTTATTTTAGCAAAAGCAAAGTGCTATTTGTAGACATTTATTAACCATTTCTAAAACAGTTACGACTTTAACACGCAGAGACTCCAACCAGGATTGGGTCATAGTTTATTTTGTATTATATGATCACAAACATGAATCCACAAAAAAAAAAGAAGAAAATGTGTGTTTTGTGTATTAAATACTTTCAATGTAAGTTGCTTCTTTTTTTTTTTTTTTTTTTT